>NC_089855.1:33644718-33902218 GCF_036373705.1 Amia ocellicauda
GGTCTTCACTGTTTTGTAGGCAAGCAATGTGTTTGTTTACTCATATGTCTTGACTACTCAGCAAGTGATATTAGAAAAGTCTGAAATTTGGCCCTCAAAGGAACCGTCCCTTGTGGTAAGGCAATTGTAGTCTGTACTCAGTTCCTGGAGAGTCTCTGACGTATTAGTTTTGGTAGCTGTCTTCAATCAGGGGTGTTAATCTTGAATATAAAAAAAAAATACTTTTCTGACAAAGGCTCAGGTATGTGAGTCAATATTCCCAATAAGTTGTGCCTTTAATGTTTAGCTGTGCTGCCTGTTTCCTGAGTGCAGATGTAGTGGAGTGGAACACTTCATTCTGGAGGTGATTGACAGGCTGCCAGACGTGGAGATGGTGATCAATGTGAGAGATTATCCCCAGGTACCCAGGTGGATTAAGCCAGTCCAGCCAGTCTTCTCTTTCAGCAAGGTGAGAAACCGCTCAATAAAGATAAGTTTTATTTAGTGAGGCAAGTTTCTTCCAAACGTTTTTTTTTTTTTTTTTTTTTTTTTTTAATGTATATAAATGTAATATATACAAAAGTAAACATTTAAGAGCTAATGAGGCACAACAGATCCAATCCAATCCCGATGCTTCACAGCTTGCTTTGTATTTTTAGACGCCTGAATACCAAGACATCATGTACCCAGCATGGACATTCTGGGAAGGAGGTCCAGCAGTGTGGCCAATCTACCCCACTGGTCTGGGCCGCTGGGATTTGATGAGAGACGATCTGAAAAGGTACAGTCACGATTTTAGTGGGAATGGCACCAAATTAAATGTTTTTGTCACTTTCTTTGAACTTATTATCCCTGGTTACTCACTACTCAGAATTCAGGGAATGTGACCAATTCCTAATTAAACACCCCATAAGTTGGCTTACAACTGATCATATTCTGGAACTTCTGGAACTGATATCCTGAACATGAGCAAAAAGGTTTATAGATGGTCCCAAATCGGACTAATCAATACATTAGCAGTATTTACATAGTAATACAAGTAATCAATTAATGTCTGTCTATCTTTAGCCACACAACAATCAGCTGAGTCTAATCATATTATATCATTTGTAAAAATGAAATCATACACTAATCGAATAGTAAACTTGCTGCTGTTTTCACCCTACTCTTCTCTTCCTTCTGATTGTTTATGTGGATAAGAACATAGATTTGAACATAGAACACAGTTAAGAACATAGATTTGCAGCTTGCTTTTATATCCAGATGATTTTGTGGGCATGACACAGCATTTGTCATGCAAACGATACATCAGTCAGAGTGAAGTAAAAAAAAAAAAACGATTTATCTTTGAAGGTCGGCAGCACAATGGCCCTGGAGGAAGAAGGAACCCAAAGGATTCTTCAGAGGGTCAAGGTTAGTTTTGAGGTTTCTACTTTTAGAATATTAAGTGTGTTCCTGTGAGGTAAACTTAAAAAAAGGAAAAAATAATAATAATTTAAAAGCCTGAAAATTGGCAAAATACCAATATCTAAAGGATAAACAGTCTGTTAAGAACACAATATAGGGATGATGAAACCTTTTATATGCTCTGGGGTGATATAACTTGCAGGAAAGGGCTACAGAGGATTTCTAGAAATACAGATGAAGCAAGTGTCAAGACCTCTCTGTAGTATCTACCAGATTGTGGCCACCATGGTTTACGTAGCAATATATACAGTACTGTGCAAAAGTTTTAGGCAGGTGTGAAAAAATGCTGTAAAGTAAGAATGCTTTCACGAATAGACATGTTAATAGATTATATTTATCAATTAACAAAATGCAAAGTGAGTGAACAGAAGAAAAACCTACATCAAACCTACATGTGGTGTGATCACCCTTTGCCTTCAAAACAGCATCAATTCTTCTAGGTACACTTGCACAAAGTCAGGGATTTTGTAGGCATGTAGTCAGGTGTATGATTAAACAATTATACCAAATAGGTGCTAATGATCATCAATTCACTATGTAGGTTGAAACACAATCATTAACTGAAACAGAAACAGCTGTGTAGGAGGAATAAAACTGGGTGAGGAACAGGCAAACTCTGTTAACAAGGTGAGGTTGCCGAAGACTGTTTACTGTCATACACCATGGCAATACTGATTACAGCAACAAGGTAGTTATACTGCCTCTCCCAGACAGAAATTTCAAGGCAGACAGGAGTTTCCAGATGTCCAAGTTCTTTTGAAGAAGCACACAGAAACGGGCAACATTGAGGACCGTAGACGCAGTGGTCGGCCAAGGAAACTTACTGCAGCAGATGAAAGACATATCATGCTTACTTCCCTTCGCAATCGGAAGATGTCCAGCAGTGCCATCAGCTCAGAATTGGCAGAAAACAGTGGGACCCTGGTACACCCATATACTGTCTGGAGAAGTCTGGTCAGAAGTAGCCTTCATGGAAGACTTGCGGCCGAAAAGCCATACCTCCAACGTGGAAACAAGGCCAAGCAACTCAACTATGCACGAAAACACAGGAACTGGGGTGCAGAAAAATGGCAGCAAGTGCTCTGGACTGATGAGTCAAAATTTGAAATATTTGGCTGTAGCAGAAGGCAGTTTGTTTGCCGAAGGGCTGGAGAGCGGTACACAAATTAGTCTCTGCAGGCAACAGCAGTGAAGCATGGTGGAGGTTCCATGCAAGTTTGGGGCTGCATTTCTGCAAATGGAGTTGGGGATTTGGTCAGAATTAATGGTTTCCTCAATGCTGAGAAGTACAGGCGTCTGATTGGCTCCAAATTTATTCTGCAGCATGACGACGACCCCAAACATACAGCAAAAAACATTAAGAACTATCTTCAGCGTAAAGAAGAACAAGGAGTCTTGGGAGTGATGGTATGGTCCCCACAGAGCGTTGTTTTGATGATGGTGGTGGAAAGCGCTGTCTAACACTGTTCAGTTGGGTTGAGATCTGGTGACTGCAAAGGCCATAGCTTGCGATTTACATTATTTTCATACTCATCAAACCATTCAGTGACCCCTCGTGCCCTGTGGATGGAGGCATTTGTCATCCTGGAAGAGACCACTCCCATCAGGATAGAAATGTTTCACCATAGGAAAAGGTGATCACTCAGAATAACTTTGTAATGATTTGCAGTGACCCTTCCCTCTAAGGGGAACCATGCCAGGAAAATGCCCCCCACAGCATAACAGAGCCTCCGGACCCCTTCACTTTAGGGATCAAGCAGTCAGGCCTGTACCGTGCTCTTGGTGTCACCACACATGCACTCACCCGTGAGAATATGGTTAAGGATGACTCATCTGACCATATCACTTTTTTCCACATCTCTGTAGACCAGTGCCTATGGTTTTTGTACCACTGAACTCTCAAATGTGCATTTGTCCTTGTAGTGAGGGGTTTATGCACTGCCATCTTGATCCAGAATCAAGGTCAACTGGGCCTGCTCATTATTTTTTATACATGCCACAGAGCATGATAGGATGTTAATTGCTTAATTGTATCATGCAGACCACCTGTTTGAAGGCATCTGCATTTGTTATGTTCCTCCACTAATTTATTCAGGTTTTTCCTTTAATTTGTCACCTGTCTGTATGTTAAATTATACAATTATCAAACTGAGTGTTTATTGTATGAGGAGTTTTGCATTGCTGATGTGAATAGAAGTATATGTTGGATTTTGCTCTTAACAGAACCAGCCCTGAAAGAGACCCTCTTATTTTGCTATCCCGTGAGGCCCCTGAATTAGTGGATGCAGAATATACAAAAAACCAGGCCTGGAAGTCAGAAAAGGTATGTCCCATTTCTACAGCAATCAAAGTTTTCCTCCTGAACCTTGAGATTGCATTGATTTGAGCTGATCTTCTTAGTTCAAACAGAAGCATCTTCCCAGATACTTACTTGAGAGCTTTTGTTTAGGTGTCACAGTGTGTTGGTAATTATCATAACCTCAGTGGCAGTTTTGACACAGAAATACATCAGAAACTTGCTCTTTCATTCCTATAGGACACACTTGGAAAACCCCCTACTAAAGAAATTCCTTTATTGGATCACTGCAAATACAGGTAAGAGACCAAAGTGAGCTGGGACCAAAAGCTAATTTATTTTTCATCATATCAAAGGTTCTTCATACACATTTTATTATTGTGTTTAGAATGACAAAACACTGTCTGGCTCATTTTGTACGCGTAGGATAAATATCACAAATACCACTGGCTTCCATTTCAACCACACACAGTGATATGCAAACATATCTGATCTCAGCATATTCTTCATATGGTGCTGCAGGGATAGCAGAAAACACAAGATAGAGAGAAACAATTCAGAAAGTAAAATGGGTATAGCTGTAATGAAGGGTACATTTGAACCCATTCCAAATTCATCATTTGCATAGTTTGCTTTTGACTGGAAATCATATTACCTTCGGAGTTATCTGTACTAATAATAGAGTAACATATCTTCAGAACGACTGGCTGTTCTCTTTGTTCTGCAAATTAAGTTTCCTGTATGACACATTTGGCCATGCTTAACCCATTTGCTTCTGCTCATCTGCTAGGTATCTCTTCAACTTCCGAGGTGTGGCGGCCAGTTTCCGCTTCAAGCACCTCTTCCTTTGTGGCTCTCTAGTTTTCCACGTCGGAGAGGAATGGCTGGAGTTTTTTTACCCACAGCTCAAGCCATGGGTACACTACATCCCAGTGAAGCAGGACCTCTCCGATGTGAGGTGGGCATGCGTTTGTATAGGAGAGCTCACTCTGAAGCAAAGGAGGGGGGGGTGGGGGAAGGGTTAAGATGCAAATTAGGAGATGATCAGTTCAGATTTGAAAGTGAAATGAGCTCAAGTTGAAGGATAACCAGAAAACCCTGCAGGCCTACTTGAACTGAGATATGCAGCCCTGGTTCTGACAAAAAATTATTTTAGCCCCTGCACAAACTTAACTTACAACGAGCCTATTCTCTGATTCGCCTGTTTAATTTACTTTTACACCTCAATGACAGTTCATGGTTAATTTGGTTTAATTGTATTAGGCATACTAAAGCTAAAATCAAAGTCACATTTCCAACAAAGTTCTGCCTTGTCTTTGGATTATTATGCATCACAGTTAGTTTACAAAGTTTAGCTCATGTAATTGAGTCCCTCATATGCCATCTATATAAAATAGAAGGAAAACATTGAAAGGTAACCCTATAGATTTCCCAGTAGGCATGTATACTTTAATTTAGATGTGTGTATATATGAGTGTGTATTAATACATATGCATGTAATACATTTTTAATATAAAGGGACATGCATCTTTTGTGTATATCTAATTAGATACAAACAATATTACATATTTAATACTGAAGGCTGTATGTAATATTAATAAGTAGTATAATTTGTAGATTTATTGCTTCCTGCAGCATCAGGTGATCATTTTCTCGTTTTGTGTCATTCAGGGAGCTGCTTCAGTTTGTGAAAGAAAATGATGACATTGCACAGGAAGTGGCAAAGAGGTAAGATGAGCTTGCCACAATATCACACAAAACTCAACAGAAATGCCTCAATCGCTCAAGAGCTGGTCTTGTTTTAGTACTTGCAAAAATGTTATTAAATTATTTTTTTGTTTTTTGCTTTCATTTCACTAGAGGACAAAAGTTCATACTGGATAACCTGCAAATTGAAGATGTGGCCTGTTATTGGGAGAAGCTGCTAACAGAATTCGCCACACTCCTGAAGTATCATCCAGAGAGGAACACCAGCTATAGCCACATCACCCACAAACCTGGGAAAACTGAGCTTTGAGAACTACTCTGCAGCTGCCATTAGAATGTTCCGGGCTCTACTCGAAGTACGAATCCACCGTTCACTGCCTACTAAGGTGAAAATGAACACTTGATTATGGGAATCATTAAGCCCAGAGGATTGGCCTCAATATGTATAGGCCACACTTGATGTTTTCTCACTTCCTGTCTCAGAGCCTTGCCATATTCACATGAGCTGCTTTGAGTGGTTAATAATAATAAGACAAAACACCAAGCATAAAACGTCATGCACCAACCTTCATGCACGACCGTATTGCAGTATTTTATGCATCAGTCTGAAGATTATGCTGCAGGCTCCTTTTAACTTGGTATAAAGGTGTTGATTTATACTGTTTTTTTTAGTTTTGTTTGAGGTGGGGCTTAATTTTATATGTCAAGACTCTGTACTGCAACAAAGTAGCAAGTTTCTGCATCACTGAAGGAAGAAAAATAACTTCCGCACAATATAGTAAGAATAATATATTTCTTACTTTTAAACCAAACCAAAATCAGTGATACCATAGAAGAGAAGTCTCCAATTCTCTGGGAAAGACCAGCATTAGAAAAAGGAATTTTAAAAGTAAATGTTTTTATTACAGTGGTAGCATATTTTAGCATGGCCTTTCTCAAGCCCCAAGAGTGTAATACAGATTTTGAATTTCCTTTTTTGAAACTTGAGAGATGAAAACTTCCCCTCATTACTATATAACCCCCATATATTGAGTATTGGGCAATGCCCCCAAATGGTACTAAATATGGAAACTGAAAATGGACTGAATGTTGACCTATTGTTGCTTGTCCTCCCAGCATAAACTGCATTTGAAGTCTTATTTGCAGATGGACACTGTTGCAATCCTGTCTGATTTGAGTTGTATTGTTTTTCTACACGTTTTCTAAGGCATAGGACTGTTGAATGAGAGCAGAGCAGGAGATCCTTTATTACTGAAAACAAAATCAAAACGACAGCACACCATAGCAAAGATAGACCTTGAGACTGCTGCTAAAAAGGCTACAGTGATATCTGCATATTGTAGTCATTATATAGTGGCTTGCATAAGTATTCACTCCCCAATAAGTTGTTCACATTTTAGGTCATGTCACAGTCTGGAATGAAAATGTATTTAATTGGGATACCCTTCCTTTTGTATTGTGAAACAAAAGTTAATTACATTTAAAAAACTGAAATGTGTTGGTTGCATAAGTATTCACCCCCCTGAGTCAATACTTGGTAGAACCACCTTTGGCAACCATTACAGCTGTGAGTCGTTACTTTTCTGGGTAAATCTACCAGCTTTGCACATCTGGTTCCTGTATTTGTTTTGCCTGTTCTTCTTTCCAAAATTTCTCAAGCTCTCAAGTTGGATGGGCATTGTTCAAGCTTTGACACAGATTGGATTGAGGTCTGGGCTTTGACTGAGCCATTATAGGACCCTCAGCTTCTCGTTTGTAAACCACTCCAGTGTAGCCTTGGCTGTGTGTTTAGGATCATTGTCTTGCTGAAAGGTGAACTATCACCCCAGTCCAATGTCTCTTGCATACTGAAGTAGGTTTTTCTCTAGGATTTTCCTATATTTGGTTTACATTCAGGCCAAAAAGTCTCCAACCAGAAAATCTGTTGCCATGTCTTACAGTAAAATCCAAATGTGATTTTCTGTAATGACTCTCTCTCCCCCACTTTTCCTTATAGACTGACTTTGTGGAGCACCCAGGTAATAGTTGACAGATGGACAGTTTCTCCCATCTTGGCAGTGGAACTCTGTACCTCCTTCAGAGTTACCATTGGCCACTTGGTGGCTTCTCTGACTACCGATCTCTTTGCCCAGACTTCCTTCCTGTGGACGGCCTGCTCTAGATATAATGGATTTATAAGGGCTTTTCCAAAACTTTCTCTGGAACTTGTTTTGAAAGCTCCAGGGTCTTCATGGTGTAATTCAGGGGTGGCTAACCCTGGTCCTGGAGAGCCGCAATCCTGCAGGATTTCCAGGTCTCTCTTAATTACCAATCATTGGATATCTTGAACACAGGCACATTTTGCCTAATTAAGACACAATTGGTTCAATTAAGCAGTTAACAATCTGGATAGAACAAAAGCCTGTAGACCCTGCGGCTCTCCAAGACCAGGGTTAGCCACCCCTGGTGTAGTTGGTTGGATATGCTCTCTGACTTCCAGAAACAGGTGTGTTTAATCTGAGAACATGTGACACTTTAATTGCACACAGGTTGACTCTATTCAAATGATTGCAACTGGAGGCAATTGGCTGGACCACAGCTTATTTAAGTAGATCATAGCAAAGGGGTTGAATATTTATTCAATCACGTTTTTTATTTGTAGTTAATATTTCGTTTTCCAACATTGACACTATGTAATACTTTGTATAGATCAGTGATAGAAAATCCCAATTAATCAATTTTAGTTCCAGATTGTAACACTACAAAATGTCCAAAAGTCCTTAGGGGATGAATTCTTATGCAATCCATTGTATAACCCATAGGTACACACTTGCATAGCTTCAAGGACCAGTTTAGGTTTAGCATTTCCATTCAAAAGTGTAGACATGTAGAATGTTGTTTTGCTGTCTGTAAGGTATCTCCTACCTGGCTTTTGTTTTCTGTTGTGCTAATGTACTAAGTGAATAATACCCGTGACTGAATTCTTTGTAAAAGCTAGACTATACGGACATTGATACACTTGATCAGTAGAGAAGGACATAGAAACCGTTCTCACATTAGAGGTACTGCTGTGCAATAGTGAGTAGGTGTAGTTCCCAGCCCTGTCCATGGATAACTACTGTCTCTGTTAGTTTTGTTCCAACTGACCTCTTAATTGAAGCCTTAATATAACTAATGAATGTCTTATTTCAACCTTGTCAGTTGTTTAGAGCTTTTAAACAGGTGGAGATCTGTAATTAGGTAACAACTGGGTTGCAATGAAACCTGCAGGACATGGGTTGGGAACTCACACTGTATAGCACATGGAAGACTAATGTTTTGTTGTTGTTGTTGTTGTTGTTGATGATGTTCATGTGACATACCAGGAGGTTAAAAGAATGTACTGAAACTAAACCTAGATATATCAACCACTGATTTTACTCAAGCCTAAAATCAAAATGTAATGCAGTATTTTTTTTATGAATTTAGTTTTGTAGTTCAAAGAAATGCACATTAACATGATTTGTCCAAGAAAGTCTAATATTGTATTGCATTTCATACTTCATTTTTTAAATAAACTGGTCTTGGAGTTTTCATAAATCATGGTTATGTATCTTTTTTGTTTCCATTTAATGCATACAGAAGAAGGATATGATCATTCATATGGATGTTAAAAACATCCACTTCCTTCAAAACTCATAAAGTGAGGGAACAAAGTATTTGATCCCCTGCTGATTTTGTTTGTTTGCCCACTGACAAAGAAATGATCAGTCTATAATTTTAATGGTAGGTGTATTTTAACAGTGAGAGACAGAATATCAACAAAAAAATCCAGAAAAACGCATTTTCAAAAAAGTTATAAATTGATTTGCATGTTAATGAGGGAAATAAGTATTTGATCCCCTATCAACCAGCAAGATTTCTGGCTCCCAGGTGTCTTTAATACAGGTAATGAGCTGAGATTAGGAGCACTCTCTTAAAGGGATAGCTCCTAATCTCAGCTCGTTACCTGTATAAAAGACACCTGTCCACAGAAGCAATCAATCAATGGCCAAGACCAAAGAGCTGTCCAAGGATGTCAGGGACAAGATTGTAGACCTACACAAGGCTGGAATGGGCTACAAGACCATCGCCAGGCAGCTTGGTGAGAAGGTGGCAACAGTTGGTGCGATTATTCGCAAATGAAAGAAACACAAAATAAGTGTCAGTCTCCCTCGGTCTGGGGCACCATGCAAGATCTCACCTCATGGAGTTTCAATGATCATGAGAATGGTGAGGAATCAGCCCAGAACTACATGGGAGGATCTTGTTAATGATCTCAAGGCAGCTGGGACCATAGTCACCAAGAAAACAATTGGTAACACACTACGCCTTGAAGGACTGAAATCCTTCAGTGCCTGCAAGGTCCCCCTGCTCAAGAAAGCACATGTACAGGCCCGTCTGAAGTTTGCCAATGAACATCTGAATGATTCAGAGGAGAACTGGGTGAAAGTGTTGTGGTCAGATGAGACCAAAATCGAGCTCTTTGGCATCAACTCAACTCGCTGTGTTTGGAGGAGGAGGAATGACCCCAAGAACACCATCCCCACCGTCAAACATGGAGGTGGAAACATTATGCTTTGGGGGTGTTTTTCTGCTAAGGGGACAGGACAACTGCACCGCATCAAAGGGACGATGGACGGGGCCATGTACCGTCAAATCTTGGGTGAGAACCTCCTTCCCTCAGCCAGGGCATTGAAAATGGGTCGTGGATGGGTATTCCAGCATGACAATGACCCAAAACACACAGCCAAGGCAACAAAGGAGTGGCTCAAGAAGAAGCACATTAAGGTCCTGGAGTGGCCTAGCCAGTCTCCAGACCTTAATCCCATAGAAAATCTGTGGAGGGAGCTGAAGGTTCGAGTTGCCAAACGTCAACCTTGAAACCTTAATGACTTGGAGAGGATCTGCAAAGAGGAGTGGGACAAAATCCCTCCTGAGATGTGTGCAAACCTGGTGGCCAACTACAAGAAACGTCTGACCTCTGTGATTGCCAACAAGGGTTTTGCCACCAAGTACTAAGTCGAAGGAGTCAAATACTTATTTCCCTCATTAACATGCAAATCAATTTATAACTTTTTTGAAAATGTGTTTTTCTGGATTTTTTTGTTGTTATTCTGTCTCTCACTCTTAAAATACACCTACCATTAAAATTATAGACTGATCATTTCTTTGACAGTGGGCAAATGTACAAAATCAGCAGGGGATCAAATACTTTTTTCCCTCACTGTAATTCTGTCAGTGTTTGTCTGATAGTCCACACTGGATGTGTCAACACCGTTAAAGAGTTCACAAAACAGATTATGTAGGTATTCAATGCAAAAAATTGATTACACCCGAAAGTTATGTGGCACTTTGTAACCATTTTCTTGAACTTCGCTGTTTGGTCTGTATCTCAGAGATTATTTGAGCCAGAACCACCCTTGTCAGCATCTTTACATCTGTCAAAATCCTATGCACAAGTAAGTATGATTTTATTCAAGGCCATCTGAGGAATGGGAACCATCTTATTTCTGCAGAATTGTGCAGTTATTCTCCCTCCTGTAACCGTTTTATTTTTTTGACCTGCACATTTGGTCCTCCAACAGTAGGTGCCGCTGTAACACCTAAGGTACATGTTTAATCGGACTGAAGCCTCGTCTTTCCCACCGAGAACATGCTTTTGACATTGCCGGGATCTCAGGAAATTGTTCGAAGCAGGTACGGAAAATGCAGCGTATTATTGTCTGTGCTTTGTATACTCATTCAATTGTTTGCCTCAGTTCAAGGTCGATGTACAGTGTTTGTTACATGATCGCAGGGTTGTCTTCAGTTCGGTGCAGGTCAGCTGTACACATCGCAACCTTGATTTTAATCAGAATTTGCATGGTCCACATCACTGAAATGTAAGGTTTATTTATAAGTATATACAGCGTTACCGGTAGTATTACCAACTTTCTATAATACGGACGATCTGTTATTTTATACTTCTACTACAAACCACAACAGTTATAATCAGCATCATCAGATTCATCTATTTGTTCAGTGTTTTAAATGAAACTAATGCATGTGATTGGATATGCCCAGTTTAGTTATTTTCAATGCATTGTCATGATAATTACAGTTGCTTTCGTTAGCCAGTATATAATTCGTGCATTTTCACTTACTTAAAGATGGTTGAAACCTGGACAATATTGATTGAGTGTAACCTTTTATATAGCTACCGTTGATTCCTCTATTTCGTGGAGAGCTCTAGCGTATAATAATAATATCCGATGTAATAATAATGCTAAAGAAAATCTCAACATTAATTTGCACAAAGAAAAATCAATACAATAATTCCTTATGCAGAACTTTACACACGCTTTATATTAGAATATTCCAATCAATGCAAGTTTAATAAATCTGTCACCTTCTGGTACTTCATATATTTCGCAAATTAAAAAAACAAAATGCACTGATGTGTAATTGGTCAATGGATACCAACACGACACGAGACTAAAAAATAATAAAAAAACATTTTCGAATGAATTAATATAGTTGCATTAGAATTATTATAATTGTTTACACATATTGAAAAAGTTTTCTTTATGAAGGTGACTTATTACGTGCTTAATATCCAATGAAACGTAATAAATCAGCAACCACTGTATCCTATCCTCTAGCCATGTCACTGAAGCTACACACATAATCCTCCCTGTCAGAGACATTTTTCATTTAATACCTGCTGCAGGGGGTCACAGAAAATAAAAACAGGTTAAAAATCACAAGGATAAATGGGACCCTTTTAAAATTAGTTTTAGATGCAGTCAATTTGAGATGAAGTGAAGGTTTGGAGAAACTAGTTTTAAGCCTATCAACAACTAATGTGTGCCACATCTAACTTCAGTGTAAAGTTACACATTTGAATTGGGTCAAAATAAAGGGTCTTTCCCCTGGCTTTGTAGTAGCCTATACCTCCAGAGTTTACAGAATATAGGTAGATGGTTTCATCTATAACTATCCACTTGAAACAAGTCTTGAGTTTTTCCATATTAATTTCATTTAACTTGTAGTTTCAGATCCCCATTCATGAAGTGGTAGCTCACTACAGAAAACTGACAGCCAATACTGATGTTAATAATGGGAATTTAACACAAATCAGTGAACTGAGGATCCCATAATAAAGACAATTTGGGAAATCCAAGTTAAGCCCTTTATGAGGAAAAGAAAAGCCATTTAAACTAATTAAGTAGACCAGAGCAACTCAAGCTACACACCGTATAACCCAATGTTTGCCAACTCCCTACTTACTATGTTTTTTTTTTTTAAATGTAACTAGTAATGGAAGAAATGTATTTTATAATGTGTACTGCTTTAATTTTAACACACATAAGTCTAAGACCTAAATCAAGGAAATAGCAAGGTTTTAGGCTATATATTAGGGTTTCCTAATACTCCCCTCAAATTATGACACTCTAATACAGTGGTTCAGGAACTGTTTTGCCGAACCTTACTTGTTTTAGATTGCCTTGGAATAGTTCTCGTATTGTCATATATTTGAATGTACGTTTAAACGTTTAATGTTTAGAAGCTGACATTGGTGAGGTTCTCATATTATGGGTCCTCGTCCTTTTGAATGGTTGCCTAGAAGCAAAACAGTGATGTGCTACAGTCTGGGAATGCTGTTACATTTAGCCAAGTGACAGTAAAATTCAACATTTTTGACTGATGTGCAACTAACATTAGCAGGCACACTGTACTTACAACAGATTGTTTCTTATTTCTTCTAGTGCAGTGTAAATATTGGCCATATCAAAGTATTGAAAGGTATCTTAGACTTTTGAAAAACACCAAACTTTGGATTACCTTTAAAAAGTTTTTTTTTTCTCTTAATAAGGAAGTACAAGTGATCTGAAAAACTGCTGTATTACACATGACTTGTTGTTGGCACTATGTTTTTAGTAACACAGATGTATTTTGTCTGAGCCTCGCTAAAATGCTGAACAATTCTTAATATTTTAAGTTCCATCACAGTGGCTTTCAAAGATGTCAGCTTGCAGTGTGTCTCCTCAAGCCTGCTACCTGTCTTCTATTTTTCTCACCATCTGACAGCTCTTCTGTTGCACTCAGGTGACTGCAGCCTGCATCTCACACACCCTTGCACTAATGTAAGCTGATTTCTTAAAAGTGAATGGATTGAATTCATACATGTCACATTTGGTCAGGATGTGACTAGTCACAAGACACATTACAGGCATGAGATGTAAATGATTGTGACAACACCTTGAGATGTTGACCACTGTATATCGGAAACCTTTAATGAGCTTCCAGATAAACATCTCTAAATGTAGGGCGCCATGTTCAAATGAGAAGACAAAGCTCGGGTTTCTGTTCTTTTTTCTTTGCCTGATTGAAAAGCATTTCACTGACACAACCCACACAATTAAGGAACCTTTGCACTACAATGTCTGGTCACACTAGTGTCTGCACTAGACATAAAAGCCATCACAGGGGTTGGCACTCCCCTTCACTGAGTAATGAACTCAAGCTTGGCTGTGTTCAGTATTAGACTGCAGCACAACTGTGCGGAGAATCAGCAACAGCTGCTGTGGAGATTTTGTTTGTTTATTGGTTTAGCGTTTTAATATTTTGTCCAAAAGGCATTAAAAAAATACTGCAAAAAACTCCACACTGTCTTGCAGGGTGATTGAGCTTGTTGATGCGTGATGGATCGTGGAAGGCCCCAGGCAAGCACATCCCAATGTCTCCGAACAGATCAACTCCCAATGGGCACCTTCTGCAACAGGCTCCTGCGGGGCTTCTTTCCCTTGCCATACGTCCTTGCAGCTGATGGTCCGGCCTCTGAGTCTTCAGTAGATAGCCCTGCCCCACTGTCACGGTACATTGGCAAGCCAGAGCTACCAGACACTGGCTGGGATCGGATTAAGGAGCTCTTTGACAGAGAGTGAGTGTCGTCTCAATTGTCTGGTTCTCAAGCCTAATACATAATACAATCTGCTGTAATAACTGCACTTTTTGCAGTGGGGTTAGGGGGTTGTTTAGACATATACCGTAAGGTTGAGGACAATGGGTTTCAGGACTGGAAGCAGTTTGAATCATCGGACTGAAGCTTTTGAACCCTTGGTCAGATATCCGTTTTATTTCAATGTCATTCCCTATAGATAGAGCCTGACTAGACATACTTCTATAGATCCTGCACAAGACTACACCCGTACAAATGTAAATAACACAACTTTCTACATATACATCTGTATATTAATAAATTAGGTTTTCACCCATCTGTATAAAAACTTCACCCCACACTCTTCTCTATTTGCTGTATAACATGTAAAACTGAACCAAACTTTCTCAACACCTTGAATACTACACTCACTCTTTCCCAACTGCTCAGCTAGAGAAAACCCCTCTCTTTTTTTGGCAGCCTTTTCAGGTTGATGTGCTTCTGCTGTGGCATTTTCATTATAACAACTTGGCTTAAAGTGATCAGAGATCCTGTAACCCTGATTGTTGTTGTGTTTCCAGTGAGATGCAGGCTTATTCAGAGGAGATTTCCCTCATCATTAAGAGCGGATTGACCGCAGCAATGGTGGGGATGGTGTACGGAGGCATCCCAGCAGCCAGGCATGCCAAAGAGCGCTACATCCAGCAAAGCCAAGCGGAGGTGTACCAGCACAGAATGGATGCTGTGGTGAGGACCTCTTACTGAACCACAGTTCAAAGGTCAGCCACCGCAGTATTTCTTAAAGAAATCACAAAAAACACTTTTTAATTTCCAGAATAAAGAGTGTTGTTTGTTTGCTTTATATCGAACTGGAGCTCTAATGAGAATAAATGTCAAAAAGTGCTAGCACATCTCCACACATGCACTTTATTATTAATAATATTATTAGTATTAGTCTTATTATTGTGCTTTGTTGGAGTGTTGTTTCAGAGAGGTGGGGTCAAAATGCTCTGCTTTGCTACCTGCGTGTGACGTAACCCAGGAAGAGTTCAGGCGCAGAGAAGAGCATGCCTTCAGTGACATTTCAGCAGGATGGACATCCATTGATGCAAAAAGAATTAAAAGCATAGCTCCAGAAAATGAAATAATAATAATAGGAAATAGAGTGCTTTTTAATACTTATTTTTCTTAAGAAATGCTGCTAAGTTGGCCTTTTAGCTTTCAGTTCTATAATCACTGCAACCACAGAAATAATTCAGATCTTTCTCAAAACTGAAATTCCTCATACATGCTTTTCTTTAAAACGTAACTTTCTCTGCTCAAATCTGAGTTTATTATTTTCATATTTGAATGCTTTGTACCTTTATCTGAGTGCAGGGCCAAGCATTGTAGGCATGATCCAGAAGTTTGTTCACGCTGTCATGATGGAATCACACAATACTGTGTTCATGATGCAGAGACAGGTCTTATTGCATAACCTTTTATTCCAAAGCATACAAAAGAATGAATGCTACCTGAAATGTCTATAACAAAGGCCTGTCCTGTCTGTTATTCATCTTTAATAAAGATGTAGTTTAAGATGCAGTTTTTGACACCAATGCATTCTAATTTTACCCATTTAATTGTTTGAGTCTTCAAAGTATCACAGTTTGCTCATTATTGGAATTATGTAGCAATAACTGTTGCTTGTTAGCAGAATTAGCTCTCCACTTTAATGTGAAATATCTTCTATCTCCTGATTCTATATATCTCTGTTCTGAATTTGGATCTTTAGCAAATAAAAAAAAAAAAAAGATGAAAATGGTATGACTATTTATGTCAGTGTTTTGCCATGAAGATTCTATTTACAAATTATGCCTGTCTAAGACATACTGTGACACAGATTCCTATAGTTTTAGCTCTGTTTTCTTACCCAAGTAATTCTAACAAAGTGGCACTGTGGGTAAAATTGGCATTTCATTACTCTGACAGCTGTGCTGCTCTGTCTCCCCCACTACAGTTTAAAGAGATTACTTTTAATTAAAAGCAGTAATTCACAATTAGGTGATGCGACATCAGAGCTGTACGATTTCACTAAGATATGGACATGGATTGACAGTGCAAATTGGGGCAGCAGTAAGGTACTTTACCTAGATGTCTCCAGTAAGCTCTGTGGTATAAATGGTTACAAATATAAATTTTATATATATAGCATAGCCCTGGATAAGGGTGGCTGCTAAGAAAATAATAATAAATAATAATAATAACAGCCAACAGAAAACTAAAGATTATAGCTGACAAAACTGAGTTCACTACTTCTCAGACAAACGGGTCAACAATGCTGGGGAGTGGTGTCCTGGCACAGTCATGATAAGATGGGAAAGGAAGCCTGGCTCATGTGTGATTCTGTTTCCCCCACCAGAGGTCAGCGCACAACGCAGCGATCCGCGGTTTTATCCGGTACGGCTTGCGCTGGAGCTGGAGAGTCACTGTCTTCGTCACCCTGTTCAAGTGAGTGGGCAGGGTGTCCCAGCATGCAGTTGTACAGTAGTTTGGAGCAACACCTTATAAGAGCAACAGTGGCTTGTGAGAAACATTGCCCCAGGGAATGTTTCCCCTGTGATGAATTATCCCCTGTGGTTATTATATTGCGAGAAGCTGAGAAAATGCCAGGAAATAACTTAAAGAGAGAGGTAATCTGTGACTGTCAAGCTTTGGCGCGCTAAATCAAAACACACGTTAGTTACACAGAAGTGTTCACAGACTGTATAGTTGTTTTCCCAGTTACTTCTCATATTTGCTTGTTCATGAAACGTACAAATGAAATGTGATACATTTACAACATTAACTTGGTTAATATGCAATGTTTAATTCCTTTAAAGTCTGATAATAATACCTCATCATCATCATCAACTGTTGTAGAGCGCAATTCATGTCAAAAGACATCCCAATGCACTTTACATAAACATTAAAAACACTACGTACACATTTGATCAATTTTTTTAATATAATTTTTTAACATTTGTCTAATAATAAGTAGAGAAGTACATCTCTAATCTCAGAGTGGTGAAAATTCCATAATTTGGGGGTATATAATGCTAAACACATGATCTTTGAGAAGAGAATCTCTTTAGTAAAGTACAACTATAGTACTTGTATTAAGATATGCTACTTTCCCAGTTCATTAATATTATCATTTTCTTTCTGGACTATATATATATTATCATCCTCATCATCAGCTTATATCGATCCACTACTGGATGAAGGCGTCCCCCAGATGTTTCCACTTGCTTCGATCTACAGCTTCTCTTTTCCATATCACAGCTGCAAATTATTTGATTTCATCTTCCCATCTTTTTCCATTTCTTGGGATCCATTAGATGGATCCTTTGTCCATCTTTGATCCGTACTTCTTGCAATGTGTACGGCCCATGGCCATTTTAACATATTAAATAATGAAATAAATGACTGCAATTATTGTCAAAGCATCGTTAGAAGCTGTCACTTTGATTTTCATTCTGCTTCACAATGTCCTGGAAAGATGCCAAGGAGGGACATGGAAAGGTGACACTTGCTGTTTATGTGTCTACGGGTGACCTTGACAAAGAGCCAGATCATACAGTATTACTGTTTTGTTGCTACCGTCAAGAGCCCTGAGGGACAATCTGTCACAGTGCATGAATTTCGGCTGGTCAGTGTGCCATCATGAGACACAACCTGAAAGTGAGGTTTATTTGTCAAATCCTTTGTTTGCTGGTATGTTGCCGAACGATAAGAATCTCGCCTCTGGTGTGTCTTTCTGAATTTCTACATTCATGTCATTCATTTACCCAAAATATTCTCACTTTTAAGAACCTCGCTGCAAAAACTTCTCAAATGATTTCCTCTGGCAGGGTTTATATACCTGGTAGACAAAAAACTTGATTCATTTACACAGTCCGTCAAATCTGATAATACAGGTAAGCAAGATAATTAAACAAATTACCATTTCTTATATTAGGGATTATTTTCTTATAATTCTGGTTGTTTTCAAATAAACTTGAAAGATTAAAATTTTTACTTTGTGCTCTCTTATATTATCTTTGATAATATATTTTTTCCCTGTCCTGTAAACACTGCTGTGTTTAACTTTTTACTGTTGACTCTTCTTCTTATATTGCAGCACTGTGAGCACTGGCGTGTCTGTATACAGGGATAAATTCGTCCTCAGTCACTATGCTGCTGCAGGAGGTGAGCGGAAATAGAGTTGGTCAATTGAGCACGTCTTTGTAATAGTGAACTTGTAGACTCAGATAAATACTTATGTTGTGTTTCTTCTCTTTAGCCATTACAGGGGGCTTGTTTAGGCTGAACCTGGGTATTGGTGGCATGGTGGCTGGCACAGCTATTGGGGCAATACTTGGGTAAGTATACGCACACGGGCTAATTAGTACACAGGACACATGTCACCTTACAACAAATATAATAATATTAATATAATGGGTTCACAAACTCATAGCACCTTTTATGCAAGACAGTTACATATATGAAAGGTCAAGGTATTGAATAATTTCAAACAAACCTGGAACAAGGGGAGATTGGGGGGAGATTATAGACAGAAGTGTGTGAAAAATGTTGTTTTGAAATTAGGTGTGTCACTAACACATTCGTAACTATATAAAGCAGGTATAATAACCCAGTAGTCTGACATTTCCATGTATTTTTTCTTTCAGCTGGTTTAATATTTGAATCTTCTTACGAATTTCAGGACTGACCCAAAATAGTTTGCTACTGAATTTGTGATTATTACGTTTTAATCACAAATCACCTGGACATGCATAGACTGGGTGTGTTTAAAATTTCTATAAATACGCTCATAATAGGCAGGAGGTTTTTAAGCCAGGCATGTACAGTCTGTTCCTCCCAACATGCTGGGGAATGCTGAAATTCAAAATCCATTGATTGTTAAGGCTTGTAGGTCAAGCATGCTTTTTGGGAAACATAGAAATGTATGCATTTGTCTCAAAAAAGCATTAAGAATAACTTGTAATAAGATGTCAGCAACTGCTGCCACGGTCCCCTGAAAAGACCTCGATTGTAGGAAAATGCAGGTTGGATAGTATTGCTTCTCTGTACCTGTCCCTGCTTTATTAAAAAAAAAAAAAAAAATGTTACATTGTTTTTCCACATTGCCTTTAAAAGGATTGTGAGTGTTTTAAAAAGTGCTGTACACAGTCCTTAACTAACTGGCACAATTGTAAGTGTTGCTAAGGCTGGCAACTTTAGTACATCCCATTTTAAATGTTACACCCCATTTGCACAAGATCCAGCCCTTTTTTTTTTTTTTTAAGAAACACCCAGAATTAAATATTAATTAACAGCTTAACCGTAAAGACAAATCATTTACACAAAACAGTTCTGGAAAAGTCATTGCGCTTGTTTAGTATGTCGCCCCACCATTTCCAACTCGCTTGCAACACGTTTCACACCCCGTTCACATTTGAGATTGAGGCCGGCCCAGGGCCGCCTTAACTCAAATGTGAACAGGGTCAAAGATTTAAGGCGGCCCTGGGCTGGGTCAAAACTAGTCCCGCTTTTTGACTTGGCCTAAGTCTTTTGAGGCAGCCTAACTGTGAATGTGAACACGCCGGGCCCTGGGCCGGGTGGAAAGTGTCAGCGTGTCTGAGTCAAAGAGACGCAGAATAAACACAGGCACCGAAACAGCTCACACACTGCACAAGTCAAACAGTATTGTCTCTATATTGTTTGAATGTCATATCGATCTATACCCTTAAATGTACAGATACATTTCGCTAGCTCACATCTTTATATATATTTAAAAAGTCTAGGCTAAGTAATGAGTTATAATGATGTAAACAGTTCAAAATACTCGGTCGATTAAAATAAAAGTGTGTAGCTGGTAAACTAGCTATGGTTTGTTCTTGTACTAAGTATGATTGAAGTCTGAATTTTAACAGTATGCATTTTACACGTGAAAATTGCATTGTGAAATTGTGAACGGGATCATAACTTTATTAATTATCCGAATTTTGCATTTAAACTATATAAATTTAACCGAAGCAGGTTTCCATTCAAATCAATGCATTTTAAAACGAGACCATCTATTTACTATCCAATCGAAACGTGATTATATTGAGCTGAGCAGTACAATTACAAATGCCGGCGTTGGAGGTAACAACTGGGACGATGCAGAAATTAAAGCGCTGCTTACAATGTGGATGGAAGATAAAGTTAAAACAGAAACCGCAGGAAGTGCACAGCGCTGCTGTCTGAGGATATAAATATAGACGCATCACAGAAGCCTTCTTTCGATGCATACGATTGCATACTAATGCATATAATTTCTTGTGATTTAATGTAGATGTCCTACTAAATGTGCTTCGCTTTCGGGTGAATTGTATACAGCAATTTTTTAATTATTTTAGAAAGCTTCGGCTGCAAAGGGTTAAGATTACTTTAAAAGAAAAGATAGAACCAAACAATAGCATATATACATCAATATTAATAAATTGTGATTATAAATATATCGCATACACCTGTAAGCAGACCTAATATGTCATGCGTCACTGGTTTGTTTGAACAGATTTTTTTGATTCCCGGCATGCATTTTGTTTAGGCCTCCTTTTCGCCCACATATGTGAACGCACTTAGGCCTCCTAAAACCGCAAATGTGAACGGGATCTCTAAAAAACGCTGGACTAAATTTGAGGCAGCCCAGGGCCGGCCTAATAAGTGTGAACGGGGTCTTGGGCTCTTAAAACATGAGCAATCTATTAGTACACTTTAGCCCTGTATGTCTTCTATCCTCCTCGCTCTCACTGTCCTTTACAGTATGTGAAATCCATTTTTTCTCTTGCTTCATCTGTCAGGCCTAGCCAGCAACAGATTTGCATTGGCAGGGTTAAAGAATAAACATCTGAATTGATTAGATTTGACAGGATCAGTCTCGACAGGGAGAATAAATATCACTTCACGCACTGTATCTGTGTGCTGCTTCAGTGTATGGGTCGTAATGTCAAATTGTATTGTCAGTGAACTTTGCAGATCAATCTATGATTGTATTTAAAATGACTGACCATAAATAGCTTTCTACTTGTAGGCCTATACACATATCTTTCAAATGTACTCAATGGGAAAATCTTTATACATAACTTTATACATATTTGTTATGTATAAAAATCTGCAATCATGCATGAAAAAGGTCTACTAATTTAACAACTTTCAGCTTTTTTTTTTTTTTTTCTCTTTGCCTTGATCAGGAAATAAACTCCTAACTTTTGCATAGAATTCTGCCCCTTGTTTGTAATGGTATTCAGCTTTTTTCCCGATCAGCTGATTCAGTGTCTATAATTTGTTTCCGTCATTGCTGTTGTAATTGTGTTTAATTCTCTCTGGAAAGTTTGTCTGAACATCTGCCGAAAGGGTTCAGGCTGTCAGTCTCCCGGGACCCACAGCTCAGAGCCCCTGGATTATAGTCTCTCTTACTTGCCCTCCTTCTCCTACTGCCAGGCTGTCTTTGATGGTATCTAGTCATTTGTAGCCACTCCCCTCTACAAATGGAGTAGCTGCGAGCACTCTGGCAGCCAGCTGCTACCCCCCTGCTCCCCCTCCCCCATCCGCCTTGTGCCCTTCTGGCTCACAGCTGCACCCCTGGCTCCACAATGCGCAGTCAGCTTTCTCTGCCCCCCAGATAGCAAATTAAGGCCCCTGTCAGAGGATGTTTGGAGGCTACCTCCCATGACCTCTTCTTGAGGGCAGTCCCTAGAAAAAAGGAGTCCATGTGTGCTGCAGAAGGGTGCATTCTGGGAGAAAGTTGTGGGAGAAGCAGCTGCAGCTTGCAAAGTTGTTTCCCTAGTGTGTCTCTGTGTGTGTGTGTGTGTGTATCATTGTATTTTTCCCTGCCCTGTGGTGCATTTCGTAGCTTTCACTCCAACCACAGTGAGAAGGAGCAACATTTTACACAATAAAAGGAATATCCACAGATATTCTGGCAATCCTGGCGCAGCTGGGGTGTATACTCAGGCTTGGTTGTCATTAGGGGATGGCAGAACACATAAGGAAAGTAGCTTCGATCTCTGCTGCTTATGAGGAAGCCAGGGAATATGCTATGGCAGCATATGTATTTCAGTAGGTCGGCCACTGCTAGACCTGTGTGGCTTAGATGGAGCAAGACCTCTTTTTGCACCTGGTGCCTGGTGGTTGTTAATTATCCCAGTCACATCCACATGTGGAAGAATAGCATTAGCTGTCTTTCAGAGTTTTTACACCACAAGGCTAAAGCTGAAGTTGATGCTGTTGTACCGGATGTCCAGAGAAAGAGGAACTGAGCTGCACGCTGTGATCTCAGACATGCATTTATGCAGTGCGAGAGTGTACACAACCCTAACGCAGAACATTTATAAGAAACCTAATAAGGGATTGTGTGTTATTTAAATATACACTGAGTAAAAATATAAACGCAACATGGAACAATTTCAAATATTTTACTGAGTTACAGTTCATATAATGAAATCAGTCAATTGATTCAATTCAGTCCTAATCTATCGATTTCAACTCTCATGTTTTGAGGGAGGATGCAGTTGGCATGTTGGCTGCAGGAATGTCCACCAGAGCTGCAGTCAGGTCAAGACCAAGGTGAGGATGATGAGCCGCAGATGAATTTCTCTGAGTTGGTTTCTGACAGTTTGTGTAGAAATTCTTCGGTTTGTGCAAACCCAGTTTCATCAGCTGTCTAAGTGGCTGATCTCAGACAATTTTGCACATGAAGAAGACAGATGTGGAGGTCCTGGGCTGGCGTGGTTACATATGGGCTGCGGTTGTGAGGACATACTGCCAAATTCTCTAAAATGACTTATGATCGAGAAATGAACATTAAATTCTCTGGCAACAGCTCTGGAGGACATTCCTGCAGTCAGCATGGCAATTGCACGCTCTCTCAAAACTTCTGTGGCATTGTGTTTGTGTGACAAAACTGCACATTTTAGAGTGGCCTTTTATTGTCCCCAGCACAAGGTGCACATGTAATGATCATGCTGTTTAATCAGCTTCTAGATATACCACACCTGTCAGGTGGATGGATTATTTTTGCAAAGGAGAAATGCTCACTAACAGATGTAAACAAATTGATGCACACAATTCAAGACTAATAAGCTCATTGTGCATATGGAAAATTTCTGGGGTCTTTCATTTCAGCACATGAAACATGGGACCAACACTTTACATGTTTCATTTATAATTTGGTATAGTATATTTACAAATAATAGGATTGTTTTTTTTTTATTTCTTTTTCTTATGACATTGGACTGCAGTACAGTTTCTGAAAGGGCAACTGGGTAGGGTCTGTTATTTTGAATGATTTAAATACAATAAAAAAAAAATCTAATTTAATTGAATCTGATGTCAGTGCCTACCGTATTTAGTAGTATCTGCCCCCTGCTCCATTAAAAACATCACCACTGCATAGAGTTCTGTCTTGTTGCAGAATTCCGGCCGGGGCTCTGATAATGGCCATGCAGAAGATGGCAGGAGAAACCCTCAGAGAGCGGAAGAGGAGGGAGCGTCAAGAGCTGTACGAACTCAAGCTGGCGGAATGGTAAGGGACATCATTCAATTAGAAATGTCTTGCCTCCCACTTGGGTCTCGCCATCGATCCATATCGTTGTGACGACGTCTGCTTACTCACGTGATCAAGGTGGTCCTCTCGGTCCTGTTGCCGTGACAAATAGACAAATTCCGACAGCGCATTGAAGCCAGTTTCATGCAATAAGGTCTGGTTTTGTGATTTTGGATGTCTTTGGCTTTGTAGAGCACATAGGATGCGTGTGTTTGCTGTGCGGCGGAGTGCAATGTGTGTGCAACTGACCGTATGAAGCACCGAGAATTCGCTAGCCATCCGTACATTGGAAGTGTGGACGAAAACTTTTGCAGAACGTATTCACTCTTTACATATGAATAATCACCTAGTCTGTTTTTGTTATGTAGGAATTTTTCTTTTCTTTTTTTTTCTTTTTTTTTTTTTTTTTAAGATGGGGTCATGCCCAAGATAAGTAACTTTACTTACAGTGCATCCGGAAAGTATTCACAGCGCTTCACTTTTTCCACATTTTGTTATGTTACAGCCTTATTCCAAAATGGATTAAATTCATTATTTTCCTCAAAATTCTACAAACAATACCCCATAATGACAACGTGAAAGAAGTTTGTTTGAAATCTTTGCAAATGTATAAAAAATAAAAAACAAAAAAAGCACATGTACATAAGTATTCACAGCCTTTCCCATGACACTCAAAATTGAGCTCAGGTGCATCCTGTTTCCACTGATCATCCTTGAGATGTTTCTACAACTTGATTGGAGTCCACCTGTGGTAAATTCAGTTGATTGCACATGATTTGGAAAGGCACACACCTGTCTATATAAGGTCCCACAGTTAACAGTGCATGTCAGAGCACAAACCAAGCCATGAAGTCCAAGGAATTGTCTGTAGACATCCGAGACAGGATTGTATCTAGGCACAGATCTGGGGAAGGGTACAGAAACATTTCTTCAACATTGAAGGTCCCAATGAGCACAGTGGCCTCCATCATCCGTAAATGGCAGAAGTTTGGAACCACCAGGACTCTTCCTAGAGCTGGCCGCCCGGCCAAACTGAGCGATCGGGGGAGAAGGGCCTTAGTCAGGGAGGTGACCAAGAACACGATGGTCACTCTGACAGAGCTCCAGCATGTCTCTGTGGAGAGAGGAGAACCTTCCAGAAGAACAACCATCTCTGCAGCACTCCACCAATCAGGCCTGTATGGTACAGTGGCCAGATGGAAGCCACTCCTCAGTAAAAGGCACATGACAGCCTTCCTGGAGTTTGCCAAAAGTCACCTGAAGGACTCTCAGACCATGAGAAACAAAATTCTCTGGTCTGATGAAACAAAGATTGAACTCTTTTGCCTGAATGGCAAGCGTCATGTCTGGAGGAAACTAGGCACTGCTCATCACCTGGCCAATACCATCCCTACAGTGAAGCATGGTGGTTGAAGCATCATGCTGTGGGGATGTTTTTCAGCGGCAGGAACTGGGAGACTAGTCAGGATCGAGGGAAAGATGAATGCAGCAATGTACAGAGACATCCTTGATGAAAACCTGCTCCAGAGCACTCTGGACCTCAGACTGGGGCGAAGGTTCATCTTCCAACAGGACAACGACCCTGAGCACACAGCCAAGATAACAAAGGAGTGGCTACAGGACAACTCTGTGAATGTCCTTGAGTGGCCCAGCCAGAGCCCAGACTTGAACCCGATTGAACATCTCTGGAGAGATCTGAAAATGGCTGTGCACCGATGCTCCCCATCCAACCTGATGGAGCTTGAGGGGTCCTGCAAAGAAGAATGGGAGAAACTGCCCAAAAATTGGTGTGCCAAGCTTGTAGCATCATACTCAAAAAGACTTGAGGCTGTAATTGGTGCCAAAGGTGCTTCAACAAAGTATTGAGCAAAGGCTGTGAATACTTATGTACATGTGATTTTTTTTTTTTTTTTTTTAAATAAATTTGCAAAGATTCTTTCACGTTGTAATTATGGGGTATTGTTTGTAGAATTTTGAATGAATTTAATCCATTTTGGAATAAGGCTGTAACATAACAGAATGCAGATTCAAAGTTTGCAAAGTTTTTTAGAAGAAATTACTACCAGTGTTGATTTGCTACCTCATGGTTGTGTGCCATGGTCAGGGCCTTTGTGGAAAGTTCTTTATTGGTGGGTCCCACATGGTGTTGATCTCCATTGGTATTGGTTGCTCACCAGGAAGTTGTCAGTGGAGTTATGACTTCATGTTGCTTTCGCTTCTGGAATGTATGGGGGAGATTGACACCTTCCAGACACAAGGTGTTTATTGGACAAAACACACAAAAAGTGTTTCAAAACCATGAAGAATTAAACTAAAATTAACCAAGATCATTAGAATACACAACTGCAATTAGTCTGGCTACACTGTGAGAAAGAGGTTGTAAACAAAGTAGACCCTTTCACAGGTTTCTATTTCTTCTTTCTTTAGGTGACATTTATATAACATTAGCCATGTTTGTGCTGATCTACCACGTCGATCCTTGAAATATATGTATGTCTCAAATGGTTCAATGTTTGTTCAGTCACAGCAATAAGATGAAGAAAAACAACATGATATTATAATCAGTAAATGTTTTTCTTCAAGTGTGTGGTGTTTTATATGTAATTTTATCTGTGGTTACAGTTGGCAGCTATTGAATGGATTTTCCACATAAGGCTGGTTTCCATGGCATTGCAGCAAAATCTTGACAGACAGAACTCTTACCCAAACAAATTACACGCGCTCAAAATGTAACAAACCCTCTATTAGGTTTTTTTAGCCAAGTCACATTGGGAGTGGGAGCAAATTAAATGAAAAGAAACCTAGTCATATCTTGTTAAGCCCACTCTTTTATGATGCTGACCATAATGATTGGTTTAGTGTATCCCAGCAACCGTTAAGTAGTCTTGAGTGTGGAAATGTACGCTATGAAATGCAGAAACAGGTACGAAGATGCAGCTTATGGTTGAAAAATAAAATACATGAATATAAAAGATTAATGTTATTCAATTATAGACAAAAGTGTCATTTTCAGCACACATGGCAGAACTCACTCCCTCAGGCCCAGCAGTGTGATTTAGAATATACATGCTAACAGAATAAAGTGAGAGTACAGTCATTTGCAGGGGCTACAGAATATAGTTAAATTATCAGGCCTTTAAATGATACTGAAAATCCAGGTCCAGGTGGATTTAAAATGTTTAGTATTTAAATATTTGTATTTTGTTAGAAAAAGTACATAACCTCATACAACAACGGTTAAGTTATACATGTATATAAATGTCTCCACCAATCAAAATAAAGATGGTGTTGAAATCGGCTTGGCGTTCATTTTAGTGCTTTTGAACCAGTGAAGTATCAAGCTTTTAAAGAAAACAATAACAAGCTGTTATATGTGGACTGCAGAACAGTAATTATTGAGGACAATAGTTCTCTTCTCAAGTAAATCAGAAAGTCCCCAACAGTTGCTGCAGCTGCGTTTGTCCCCCATTCATAATACTGATATACCACCTTGCAGCTAAACACAAATATACCTTTGTCAAATATTTCAAAATAGTTAGCTAAAGTTTAGTAAGTTATTGTGTGGATGTTGTTTAATAAAAAATAAAAAAGATAGCAAAAGATAACATTTCTAAGCTATACACATTACAATATACTTAAAACTGTAAACAATATATTTTACACACTCCATTGTAAAACAATAAGTACAACTGTTGATCAAATTATACATTATTTACTAGGTTGAGTAGAGGCCTTAGTGTCTTTGTTCTAATAAAACAGTTGCTTTTGTGTACCTAAATAGTTCTCTCTTTTTTTTCCCCCAGGAATGCCAGACTTCTTGTGACAGAGGGCCTCATCGGAGACATTAGGAGTACGATAACAGATGACTCTACGCAGTCGAACTTAGAAAAAATAGATGAACTTCTTAACCTTCCCCGAAATGAAGGACCACTCAGGGACTCAGCAAGAGATGGCGGGCCTAACAAATAAAATATAACAATAAAATAAAAAGAGACCAACGTGGATAAGAGACCAATGTCTTTTTTCTGTCTTTGTTTGTTTTGTATGTTTTTGTCAGTGGACTGACGTGACTTTACTGGCAGGGATTTTAAAAGCGTTTTATGTGGCATCAAATGGTTCCATCTATCATGCTCTTCTCGAATCCTCGGAGATCACTTCTGTTAGACTGACGACAAGCGACGGAGATCATGACTTTGCAAAACTTGAATAAACAGTAGTGTTCAATGACAGGAAGCATCGCCTTCTCTGGATGGTTCTATTGCAAATGACCAGTGCTGTATATCCTGCTGTCATTGGTGCACAGAATAACCCGGGTTAAGCATTTCAACCTTTAGTCCATGCCAAACAAAGATCCACACACAAGCACAGTCAAGCCAATAGAGTAAATTGGTTACTGGCATCATGAGTCTAAATCCTATTTCTGTACATTTGAAGCTTCAGCTTCTCGTCACACTTGCTCATCATAATCTGTTCCAGTTCCAGTATGCCTTTGGGTCTCAGTAAAAAAGGAAGAACTAGGGGCAGGATATGTGTGCAGTTATTACAGCTCATGCTGTCACACCCTGACCCTGTGATTTAACAAGCAAATATTTTTTTTGAAAGCACAACTGCAAGATGAGCTTTTCAATCAACTTACATCCCCATAGATCAGGGACTTATGACATGCCAGTAAGTTCAGGTGTCACCTGGATCATTTTGGTTTGTTTTCTAGTTTGATGGTTCCCCTTTAATGCCAGGGAAGCATTCTTGTGAATTAAATTATTACAAATATGCAGGTAAATCTCTATGTTTTAGAATAAAGTAGTAGAGAAACAATTGATTTGAGTGTGGCAATGAATCCCAGCAAACCATAAGCCCATGAGTTAAGCCTTTTCCATATTTAATTTGTTTCCATACTGCTTGATGTGCTTTTATATACATTTATCGTTTGCTCAAGTTTCCTCAATCTATTCCCAGTGCCAAGACCAAATTACATCTTGGACAAGTAATATTCTTTGTATTTATTTAACTACTGAACTGCGTCACAACAAAATATTCAATACAGATTTCCAGTCAACCTCGATTCCTTCATAATCCAGCTGCAATCCTTCAACAAAACTGTCGTATTTTCCAATGTGAAAATAAGTCCTTTGAAGCTGATTAATTGTAATGTAATAAAACGCACTGCAAAAGTGCTTGGGCAGTCAAGATAATCTAGCAAGGTACTTCAAGTTCCTTGTCAAGCTAGTCTGACCAGCTACAAATTCAACAGGTCAGCATTGTAATGGAAAAGATTAGCAACTGACAAGCTTTGAAGGAACACTCTGAGGTAATGCCATGCCTGTGGTTCCATTCTATTTATTCACAGTTGAATAAACAGACTCATAGGAGTAGTTTTAAAAGGTGTGAATTCAATTAATACTCAAATTTCCATTGAGGCCTGGGGAAACTGGTCTCATCTTACAAAGTAATTTCTGGCTTTTCCCTGCTTTACACACTGGTGTGAGAAGACAGTTTACATTACCTGGAAATTGAATCCAATGAAGAAAAAAATTGAATATACAGTACTGTGCAAAAGTTTTAGACAGGTGTGAAAAAATGCTATAAAGTAAGAATGCTTTCAAAAATAGGCGTTAATAGATTATATTTATCAATTAACAAAATGCAAAGTGAGTGAACAGAAGAAAAATCTACATCAAATCCATATTTGGTGTGACCACCCTTTGCCTTCAAAACAGCATCAGTTCTAGGTACACTTGCACAAAGTCAGGGATTTTGTAGGCATATAGTCAGGTGTATGATTAAACAGTTATACCAAACAAATGCAAATGATCATCAATTCAATATGTTGGTTGAAACACAATCATTAACTGAAACAGAAACAGCTGTGTAGGAGGAATAAAACTGGGTGAGGAACAGCCAAACGCAGCTAGCAAGGTGAGGTTGCCGAAGACTGTTTACTGTCATACACCATGGCAATACTGAGCACAGCAACAAGGTAGTTATACTGCATCAGCAAGGTCTCTCCCAGGCATACATTTCAAGGCAGACAGGGGTTTCCAGATGTGCTGTCCAAGCTCTTTTGAAGAAGCACACAGAAATGGGCAACGTTGAGGACCGTAGACGCAGTGGTCGGCCAAGGAAACTTACTGCAGCAGATGAAAGACATATCATGCTTACTTCCCTTCGCAATCGGAAGATGTCCAGCAGTGTCATCAGCTCAGAATTGCCAGAAAACAATGGGATCCTGGTACACCCATCTACTGTCTGGAGAAGTCTGGTCAAAAGTGGCCTTCATGGAAGACTTGCGGCCAAAAAGCCATACCTCCGACATGGCAACAAGGCCGCAAAGTGACTTAACTATGCACGAAAACACAGGAACTGGGGTGCAGAAAAATGGCAGCAGATGCTCTGGACTGATGTCAAAATTTGAAATATTTGGCTGTAGCAGAAGGCAGTTTGTTTGCCGAAGGGCTGGAGAGCGGTACACAAATTAGTCTCTGCAAGCAACAGCAGTGAAGCATGGTAGAGGTGGAGGTTCCTTGCAAGCTTGCAGCTGCATTTCTGCAAATGGAGTTGGGGATTTGGTCAGAATGAATGGTCTCCTCAATGCTGAGAAGTACAGGCACACAAAGCACACTAACCACAAGGGATTCCTGGTCCTACAGGTTTAGCAGGCATCTATCAATCATCAATTACAGAATACCTGGAACTAATGGTAACTGTGACCAATTAATCCAAGTACTGGATTAATTAATTAATTAATGAAGGGTTGTACGGAAGACAAAAAACAGAAGTGTCTGTGGTACTCCAAGACCAAGGTTGCCTACCCCTGAGCTATCAAATAAAAATGTGGCATATTCCTTCATTATGCAGTTTTATTAATGTTCCTTTTGTATAACATGCAGCACCATTGCAGAGATATGTATAAGACACAGTGGAAGTAGGCAGATATAAAACCCACATTAATGTATTTGACAGCCCTGCAAGCTAGCAGTATCTGTCCAGATCCAAGGCCTGCAATTTACAGTGCATATATTCACAACAGAAGGGAATAGATTCCATTGTATCTTTCCTAGCTGCTTACACGTATGAACCATGGCTGCTCTGAAGCATATCACATTTCATAAGCCGCATTCTTCAATGACAGAAAGCCATTTTTGTGTTTTCATACAACTAATAAAGCTCCCAAGTTTCAACTGATTAAATGTTCAGGCTTGGAACAGGGACCTCATTCGGACTAAATTGTATATTACCTTGCATGGGTTCCGAAGTCATTTCTATTCATCACATTTCTATGGCAACACCAACACACTGTGGGCCTATAGATTTCAAGGCAGGAGCTTGCTTCACCAGATTATGTCAAATAAAGCTGAACAAGGTTAGTCTTAAAAAATATTCAATACTTATTTTACACTCTCTGTAAACAAGTAAAATAAAGCAACACTCTTTCCACTAATTTTACTGTGTATCATGTATAACATTAGCTTATAAACTATTTAAATAAAAACAGGGAAACGGACTCAACAGTCTTTATAAGTATTTTATGTCTGATGTTTACAATACAATATGGTCACAAAAAAATATTTCGAATAACAGTAAATTATCTTAACATGCCCGGCAAATTATGTATTCCATTTATGGCTGAATTATTTTAATTGATTTATCCAGAATGCTCTGTGGGGATTAAAATCTTAAAAGATGACAACATTCACACACAAGAAAATAAATAACAATGGGAAACATTTTCATTTCCTGTAAGCATCCTATACTCTAGGCTACAGGGAAAAAAATCCTTTCACCTTCAAAAATTCCTTTACCTTATAACAGGTCTTTATGCAATTAGGAAAACAAAGGACAAATGTTGAAATGGTCTAGAGTTACAAAACCAATTTGCCACTTGCATAATAGTACAAGGTTTTCTTGTTCGAGGGCAGTATGCAAATGATGCAATCCATGGGAGAAATGCGTCTATCCCAATGGTAATTTCTTTAAATTGAAACACCTCATAGTGTAAGCTAGCTGTTCTCTTTATGACTTGCGCTCTGCATCACACTCCTTCTGGATCTACTTAATGTAAGTAGAAACTAATTGTTTCCTTGTTTTCATGAAGGAAAGTCAAACTTAAATTATGGAGTAAATTATATGCATTATACAATTCACAGAATGTGAATTTCTTTTAGATATGGTATATTACTGTATTGGTTTATTCAAGGGTGCTGGCGCTTGTTTTTAGTTAGCCCCCCAATTTCTATCACCATTAAGTTTTAGATCTGGGGTCTGACCACAAATGCTACTCATACAAAGGTAAGTCTAACTTCCCCCTCTGATTTTATAGGACAAATCTCACATCTATCTGCTACTGTTTGAAAGGAAACGTTTACATATAATATACTGTGATTTGGGACATGCTAAATTTGCCGATAACCTGGCTGTTGAATACTGTAAGTATAGAGGGGTCTGGAATTGGTAGCAATAACTGAATCCTATCGAGATTGTTATTTTTAGCTTTCTTTGAAAGGTTCTCATTAAGGAATAATATATTTTCTGCAGATCTACATTTTTCCAGAGTTCTAATTCAAGTTATATTTTGTTTTATATTACTTTTATTTTTCTTACTGAAATCCTTTTTTAAATTTTAGAATTTTTGGGAAATATTTAGTTTTGATACTAAATTAAAATATTTTTAAATATAGTTATTATGCATTTATAACGTGCCCTGTTTGTGTTAATAACTAAAGTATTACTAACAGCTTCAAGGCACATACTTAAAATATTTTACATGAAAACCTCAAACATATTTTACAACTAATATTTTTCTTACGTAGGGAACAATCAACACTACATGGGAATATATTGTTTTTTCATGAGGTATTTGCAGTTAATGTGATCAGACATTATGTAGATTGCTGTCATGGGCACATCTCACAGTGCCCATCCCACACAACCACTATCCCAAAAGATCAATCCAAAATGTCCGTCACAGATTTATAACATAAAGATTTACCTATTTTATCTAACTTCCCATGATGGTTTAAGAAAGCAAAAGTAGTAACATGTAAACTTTACTTGGAAAAGCTCCAAATTACAGGGCTTGTTTTTAAAGCATTCAACTTGGTGTTGACATGAGTAAATATATAACACTTATATGGAGTGTAAGTCAATTTTTCCCAGAATTGTCAAATACATTAAAAAAATAAAAAGCCTGATTCCCTTATAATTACGAGAAAACCTGTGTCACCTCCTGCTATATGTGAGAAACAGTTTATATCAAATAGAGCAAATTATGAAAACACACTGTCAAATTGCCTTACGTTTTCTGGGTAATGTCCCTTTTGTTTGTCTTATTGTGTATTGCAGCTAGGGTGTGTAATAAAACACCTACTTCTACTTCTACTTCTACAGTGTGAGCCATGGAGGCAGTGAACAAAACACAACTTGACTTACTTCTCATGACCTTCTTGCAGAGCAACAAGAACCACACAAAGCAAATGACTAAGGCACCTAGAACGGTGTGGGACGCCCTCTATGTGGTTATCATCTTTGGATTGTTCTTTGGCTGTGTTCTGTTCTCCTTGATGTCCAACAACATCTTCTCCGACAAGAGCAACACAGAACTGAAGGTCTACTGTGAATTCACCAATAACCAAAAAACAAAAATCAAAAAGAAAAGAAATGGTTTGTTCACCAAGAAAAACAAGAAAACACCTGACCTCACCATTGAAAACAGCACTGTCATTGAACTACACGGAGTCTCGTCCATGTGCACTTGCTTAGAGGACGTGACCGACTCTCCCACAGTGTCTTCATGCACTCAATTATAAAAATAAAATAAAATAAAATAAAATGCTACTTATAGATGGTTCAGGTTTGTCTAGGGTTAAAATCCAAGTTCCCCTAGTGTATTTAATTTTCTTTCTTAAAGTCAATCCTCCATATGTTACACTACAGCTTGTTGAATTGTACCTCGGAATGTCTTTTTTTATAGCAGACTTTTCCTCTGTAACAAAATCTACTAATGAAACATCTGTTTCAAGTTGATTCCTCCAAATACAATATTTAGAAAAAGAAGCATTAAAAAAATATTAAAACTGTGAAGACTATACTGATAATACATAGTCCTGGTCTATTTTTTTTATCACAGATTTAAACTAACTTCATAGGCTACAAACAAAAGAAAACCAGGAAAAAAATAAAAAATTCCAACATAATAATTTAATAAATTGAAAAGCAAAACCCCTGTCAACAACAACTCCTTAATGTGGTACTACTAGTAATATTTGTCTTTCGTTTTCCGCAGGCTTTTGTTATCCATCTTAATGTGCCTACAGATGAGCAGATCTCTGCTTTTAATGTTTGTGCTTTATGAGAAAATTGATTCATCTTGACGGCAATTTCATTCCCATTACAATCCTAGAATTGGTTATTAGGAACTCTGGTTGTCAGCCAATCAGTCAGAGCCAGATCGAATAACTTTAGATACGCTCAGATCAGATGTTGTACAAATGTAGCCGGGGCACAGGCCTTGTCTTGTCTTGTATTCCAATACAAGAGAGCCGGTATAGGCAAAAATACAGAAATAAATACATACATAAAGATGAAATCATTGTACCCAGTTTGTCAGTTCATTCAGTGTTTAACAGTTATTATTGATGATTCATGATTTTTTTCACACTTGTGTTTATTTTTGTGATTATGAATTTGTGTGAGTTTTTTTAAAAATTTTATGTACAGATTGTAAATTTAAACTACGGTTCATTCCGCTCATTAATACAAATGAAGGATTTATTTATTAAAGTCATGTGAACTCATCAAAAAGGTCAAACGCGTTAATGATGTACATCCTATTGCCAGATTGGAATTCCATATGAATATGAATATACCATATGAATTCCCCAATTTATAACTCCTACTGATGAAAGATTCATCTACCTTGACTACAACATTTGAATAGCTTGGGAGTGGACGTATGGACACATAAAGAAAGGCTAACCGCATCTTAAAATTAAGTTCATTTTAATTAATTTAAAATTATGTTAAATTCATTTTGGCTGTCAGTGTCCATGAGGTAGAAATACTGTACTGATGAGTTAACAATCTGATACACACTTAATAAACCATGCTAAAGGCGATTTAAAAAAATGTAGCAGTAATGATAAAGCAAACGAGGAATGTGGGTTCTTAATTTGAGAGAAATACTGTTTTGATGAGATGACAAATGATCTGTGCATTTTTGTAGACAATGCTTTAGCATTAATCACATTTAACACTTTTACTAGTTTTCCACAAGAACTCCAACAAGCCCTTGAAAATGTGTGAGCTGAGTTTAACAGTTTCTTAACAGACTTTGGAAGAATACTAAGCACAGGGAATACAGAAGGATTGTAACTTTTTTTTTTTTTCATGTGACAACCTGGTTTAGCGAAAATAAAATCTCTGATCAATGTGGAGCTGTAAACACTGCAATGGAAGGTAGAGTTACATGGAGCATGTAACTACTGTGTGCCTGGGGCTTCTCAGCTGTTGATCTGTGTATGAACACAGCCCCCACTGTAAACAAGAGGCCACACAGCAGCTGGGTCACTTTCCCAATTAACACTGGGAGGAATGCAGGCTGGAGAAGCTGGGGAGCTATGGAGCAGGACAACGTTGCCACCTAGAGTGGGTATAGTGAATTGCACCAGAAAAGTGAAAACAATTACATTGCTACACAACCTACTTACACAATCGAAAAAACAGCTTGATGGTAATCTGATTACACATGTCAGCATTGGGTCTCTGGTATAATTACATCAACTTCAATGCCACAGTTTGTAAAATACTGGGCATATTATATGTAACTTATTTAATTCTGTAAACTTATAATGCTTAAATATTAATTGTAAAGTTGATAACCAGTTGAAGAAGAAGAATACATTATTTAAAAGCTGTATAACTTACTTTTACATTTCTTGCAGAGGATTTTTTTTTCTTCAGTAAAAAAGAATCATCAATACCCAGTCATTTCAATGATTCAATGAGATTAAGATTTATTTATTGCCATGGCATAACACCAGGGCAATTACAGTGTGATTGTTGCTCGACAGCCCATTTATTTATTTGATTGATTGAATGTAATGATTGAAACAAAGCAACAATGCATTAAAGATCACATTCTTAAAATAATTAGTATAATTCACAACTTTAGTTACAAATCTTTGGTACTGATCTTAAATGTACTAGTACTGCTCAGTCCAACTACAACACAGTTGGCTCCAAGGTGTTGATTGTTGATATTTTAATAACTGTCTTGCAAAGGTGATATTTAAAAAGGGGGAAAAGGAAAGATGGCAAAACTTCTGTGCTTACTTTGTGATGGTGAAATCATGGTGGTGCTAAACTATCAGCTGTCTTCTGCGCTACAGGTCTACAATTCCTGAACCTCTTCCTCTACTGTGATTCTGAGTTTTGCTATGGCCAGTCAATGGGAAGAGGTCATGGTGATTAGGGCTCCTCGTAGGACTTTGTCGTGGGGTTTGTGTGCAAGTTATGGTCCATGGTGAGAATCTGATTCTTTAGCTTGGCCGTCCAGTCCTCCTCGATGTACTTGTGGTAGGGGTCGTCGGAGTGCTCTCGTCTCTTCGACTTCACCGTGCTCACCAAAATGGCCACGATGATGAAGGCGAACATGCCAATCATCACCATCAGGTACCAGATGACGTTGTCAAAGTTTTCTTCCGCCAGACGCTTGTCCAGGATTTCCTTTGCCTGGGTCTGATTCTTGTTCCAGCTGCTCAGGTAGTCAACCAAGACCTTCTTCAGGGATTCCTCCAGGCTCTGTGTGAAATTAGTGGCAGATGACATTGTAAGACCTGCAAGACAGAAAAAAAAAAAACATTTATTGAGTTGTAACAAAATGAAAAGCCATGTCCACATGGTGTCTACACCGAGCACAAGGCTAAAGATGGACTCTATACATTAATAATTGGTACAGATCACAGAATTGGAAGATTCTGTAGCTCCTTTTGTAAATATGCTGAGCTGGACTTTTTGCTCATTTCATACAGTTTGGAAGGAGTGGATGTCCTGTCACATAAAATGACCTTCCATACAACATCTTCAATCAGTGGCCTCCATCCCTGAGCTACACAGTTGTATCATATTTTATAGGTTTGAATACCGCACTGGTCAGATAGAAGTGATCAAGTACACTTGTCTGCTTTTTGTGGAATGTTATCAGAGTTTTGCTCAGGGGTTCATATAGTTTAAATGAAGCTCCTAATATGTCCTAATAAGACTGTAGGCTAACCTTGCATTATGTAGATTCTGTGGTTCTTTGGAGATACTGAAAACATCTGTAGATTTCCAAATTTCCAATAAGGTTTATAATTGTTATCTTGGCTCATTAAACACATGTGTAGCACCTGGTTCTGATAACATTTGTCAAAGTCTGTGATATAATTTGCAACAAGATGCAATATATTGTAATGCAGGGCTATTGGTATAAATCTTCTATTTTCCATTTTGTGTTTCTGCTTTCTCTTGTGTTTCAGCACCATCTACTGATGGCTTAACAGTGCACCACAGTAAAAAAAAAAAAGCCATATAAAAAATTATATAAATATTATAAATTTGTACTTAAGTGCAAGTCTCCATGAAATTCCCACAATGCATTAACACAAAACATAAATCAAATACATTTTAAAAATGTTATCTATTGGAAAAACTTTGGACCATCTTGTGTATCGTTTAAATGTTGATCTGTCCTGACTGCTTGACACCAAGCCTGCATCTTGGTAAATTTTGATCTGGTCACAGTGCCAATGGGACAAGAGCCATTATTGGTAGCTGTACCTTGGACTTCCAAACAATTACCATAACTTAGATAAGAAGTTGGAGGAGAAAACAGAAGACATTGTTTTTACGAGACTCCAACACCTTTTGTTACCCTTGAGGGCTTTGACTTGTCACCCCTGTTTCAGAAGCCATCTACTGATAATTGAGTTACTTTGCCAAGCTACAAACAAAGTTACTTTACCTTTTTACCCTTTATGCTCTCTTTATTGAGCTGTTGAATCTATTTCACCTTCTTTGTCATAATGAAAAACAAAATTATTTGTATTGACTTTGTTTCTTTTTAAATACAGTGTGTGGACAGGATCTCTCTTTCCTTTTAATGTTTGTTTTCCTTCACACACCTGCAATATAGTATTATCCTTTTTTGCTTAATTTTGAATCGGTACATTTTGAGTGCTGCTTTTTTTTTATTTTTTAATCTTGTCATTTATTTGTCAGTTGCTCCATCTTTGATAGGTTAACATTTTTGCTGAAATCAATGGTCTAACACAAACGCAAACCACTACTTTTGCTTTTGAACAAACACTCTGATACTCTATGGCAACAGCTGAATTATCTTTTTTCAAAAAGAAGTGAGGCTAAAACATTAAGTGAATAATGGAGGGTCAACAGAATACTAAGAGAACTTCAGAAGGTGCCCACATTGGCCCACAACAGTGACTTCTGCACTCAATGGTGTGAAATCCTTAACAAAGCCTATTTGGATTTGTCTCTTGTGGTGATAGATTTCACAAAAAATGAACTAGTTAAGACAAACAGTTTTGGCAGAAATTAAACAAAAGATTCAAGATCTCTGTGTTCAATCTGAGATTCAAACTCCAGAGAAAGCTCTGAAATCTGATCTAGAGCTATACCACAATGATATACAGAAGACTAAGATCAGTAAATTCAAAAGGGATACCATAGACTACAGAGATGATCAAGTTTACCCATGGATCCATCTTCTTATGTAAGTTTACTCAACAAAGGACTATAATTTGTTCCTACCCCAAAAGTTAATCCTTTCTCTCTGAAGATGGAAATGTTTCAGTGTTTCAGAAATTTAAGATTGAAGTGTTACTATAACAGGACCAAAGGACCGGCTTCTGATAATTCACAGTTATCCAGTTATTTTTCATAGAGACCTTTCAGGATCAAGAGCACATTCTGCCCACCCCTCTCCAATTCATCTTTGGACATCTTCTGACGCCTGATAGAGAGTAACATTGGAAAGGTAATGGATGAGAATGCATTTCCTTTATTTTCTGATCTTGGTATGTCTGAAACATGCTTGTCTGAAATGTATGTCTGAAACATGTGGGGCACCAAATGTAAAACAGCGCACCATTTTTTGTGTGTCTTTTTTCCAGATTTAGTAAATACTTAAGTAGTTTTTCCCACACATATACACACACATATATATATATATTTCAATCAATACTTAAATAAATGCTAAATAAAAAATAAACTTGATAAGGGGATATGCTTTGATGATTGTAATTATGTCTAAAACTATGTACAACCAGGAAGTGCTATGCCTCCTAGAAGACAAAATCTTTTATACATTTTTGCCCTCTGATCCTACTAACATTTAACATTTCCACTGATAATGTTCTTAAAGATGCTCATGCAAAGTATTTTATTACAGATGCAGAATTGAAATATTTGTTGAATGATAATCCTACTAAACCAATATTCTACATTATCCCAAAGGTACATAAATCTCTTATTAATCCACCTGGCAGACCCATAGTGACAGTTAGCAACTTTGGATTTCCAACTTTCTGAATTGCTTTATAAGACCCCTGGTGGAGGACTTGCTCAGCTACATTAAAGATACGTGTGATTTTTTGTCCTGCCCTAATTCTTTAGGAGATTTAGACTCTGATATTATACTTGCTACCTTTGATATATCTAGTCTCTATACAAAAATACCACATGTTGAGGGTCTACAGTCTATTGAACAATTTTTAAATTGCCGCTCTGATATGCAACCCCCCACAGAACTTATATATTTTTGTTGAGGTTGTTCTTACAAAAAAATAGTTTAAAGATCGATATAATTGGCAAATAAATGACACTGCAATGGGAGACAAAATGGATCTGTATCTGGGGTATCTTGAGCATCTTTATATTTGGAATAACACAATTTTCTCTAAGAATCTTGTTTTCCATAAAAGATACATTGATTATGTTTTTGTGATTTGGAAGGGTTCGGCTGATGAAAGGGATAATTTTTTGTAGTACATTAATAGTTGGAGGAGCAATGCTAACAGTGCACACCCTCTTCTTCTGAAAAAAAGGTTTGCCATACAGCCAGTTCTTGAGGCTTTGGAGAATTTGCTCTGATGAATTAGATTAATTATATGCTGACTTTTACAGAGAGGTTACCCTAACAGTTGGTTCCTTCCAGTACTTAAGAAATGCCTTGATGCTTTTAGGGATAGCCTCATTGGGAGACAAGAGAAGTAACCCAAGTAGTTTTCCTGTATTGTCAAAACCTCCTTAAATCATTTAAGCCATGAAATCAAACATATTGTCAAAAAACATCTCTATTTCCCTATAATGAACACAAACAAAATTATTCTGTGACATTAATTACCACTCCCACCCAAATCCTATTTTAAGTGTCATATATTTTTCACACTTTACCTGATTTAGCTTCCAGTGTATCAGTATTCCTGTTGTGTGTTGTTCGCCAATAAACAGACTAGTTAGGTTTAGAGGCATGAAGTGAATAGGCAAAAAAAAATATTACAAAATAAATTTTAAAGTCCTAGCTATTAACAGTATATCAAACGAATATGCAACATGTGATGTCTGTGAAGTTACAAAAATATACAGCTGATATATCAGTATTCTGATACACAATGTATGCTTGTAATATACCTACTGCTTTTGGTATTATGACCTTTTTGGTAAATTACATTTGTGTCCTATATTTTCTAAGCTAAATTAAATTGTTATGCATTTGATAAACCAGGGCCCTGGGTCAATGTGACCCTGACATCCCTGTGGATAGGACTAAGATCTTGTGTTGGTTCACTTGTATAGAGTAAGACCCATAGATCTCTACTGGCTTTCTTACTTTCTTAAAGGAACCAAGTATATCCCCAGCTAATGAAAATGGAAAGTGAAAAGGTGAAACCACACTCCGCATACGCTGTGATCAAATCAGTAACACAGGAGCCGGCACCAAAAAAAACAGGCTAGGTGAAATAGTTTGTTAGTATAAAAATAGTTTAATAGTATAAAAACAGTACTAGTCAAATGGAGAAACAAAGTAATCCAGAACATTCCCTTCCTACCCCAAATATCCCTTGACTTTGCATTGTACAGCACGAAAAATATACAGATAAAGTGATTTAGTAGTTGGACTTACTGTTAACTGCAGAATCCAGCAATCACAATATCTCTTCCCCTTATGACTTTGTGAAAAAGCAGGCAGTGGCTTTGTAACCAGTGGCCTGAAGAAAAGCCTGACAAAAACAAAAGGAAAAAAGGACAAAGGCTTACTTCACATTTTGTTTGTTCTGCTCATTGGGGCACTAATTTAATCTTGGTTTTGGTTTAATATATCACACAGAGAAAGATAAAAACCTGGTGAGTGACCCTGAGTTATTTCCACTCCTCCTTCCCTTTGCTCTGGTAAATAGGTTTCTCCCTGTGTGGCTCCAATCAATTTTTCAAGGTTATCTGTAAGATTTATTTGTGTTCCTAGCTCTTTCCTTGTTATAAAAAAGCCCACATTAATAGTAACTTTATTTGAAAAAATCAGGAGTGCCTGGTTCTCTATAGCAAAGCACTGCCAAATGATGTACTAAATCCACACCTGAACACTTAGTAAATTAATTTAGGAGGGAATAAATAATGGTTTCGGAAAACAGAAATCTGAAAATATATCTTAAATACATCTGTACCTCAACCATAGAAAAAGATATTCAGAAATAGGGACACTTTTCACATTCAGAGTAAACATAATCACACATCATGAATACCCTCTGGTTTCCACTAGATGGCAAAAGAGGACTTGTTGTTAAAGCTGAGGCACATTACATAAATGAGTATGAGGCCTGAAGATTTAGGGGTCATGTCAGCATTTATATAAATTGATATGACATTGGAACCACTATATGCAAAACATGCATTTATGTATTTGTTCAATGACAAACCAAGCAGGGTAATGTTGACCAACTATTTTTTTTTTTTTGTATTGCACCACAGATTATTGAGCTTCATGCTATACATGACTTATAATAAACCTAAAAGTCTGGTTGTGGTTTTTTGAAATCCTCTCAAGTAATAATGTGGTATTATGTATCCTTACTTGTTCCAAATGTGCAAAACAAATGTCTGTTATCTATTTTCTCCAAATTGCTATATGATGGAAACTCCAACAGCTACAAAACAATCTGTACAGAGAAAACCCGTCTGATGCCGCCCCCACAAACTGCCAACCTGAAAGTGAAAACCTGCACCAACAGGTCTTAAAACCTAAGATAAGACTGATGGGGGCAAATGCCAGCTATATCTCATCCACAGCTGCACCCATTTATGCATTTGGACCCCTCCCTTTCCTAAAATCTGCAGGCCCATCAGGAGGATTAAAGATGCGACGAGTGATTATCACTTTGCCACCACCCCTGGGAACTCTAGATGTGTCATTTTCATTTGGGAATAATACTGAAAAGGTGGGTGGTACCTGATTTCACCTTTTCATTATAATATTGGCATGAACAATTGCTCAGTGTTAATGAGCCATGTATTCAACATTATAATTGTATAATTGTATAATTCTAGAGAAAGAGATTTGTTTTACAGTCATGCACTTGGAAAAAATACCTAGCATAAAATGCTTCTAATACTTCATTTAAAGTAGACAGTAAAAGAGAATAAAATAAAATCAGCTGACAGTGACTGGAAGAGCACCATTGACCAAGATAATCAATAACATCTGGGGATTCCTTTTTATAAACGTATGCATCCATCAGGAATCTGACAAACATGGTCATCTTTATCGCTCTAAACAAAGCTTTTCACACTATCTGAGCTTGGGCTATATGTAAGACACTAAAAAGGTCAATCATTAAATGGTGAAATCTGGTACCTTTGAGATCTGAAGTGACATGACTGTACCTTGGTGTGAGGCGATGCCTGGGCACAGTTATATTCGCCATCCACATTTGCCCCAAGACAATCATATGCAGATGATATTTAAGCAGTACAGAAACCTCTAGACGATGATGAACAGATATAGTACACACTAGACTGCGTAGGTCGGTTTTGACGTTTTCAACGAGCTGTGTGTTAAAAACAGAGCACCTACAATGGAGATCTAGAATTTCTCTTGAAGTAGGGCAGACATAAATGAACTGACAGAACCATGGGCTGGAGAATCTGCATGTGTACACTACCGGTCAAAAGTTTTAGAACACCTCAATTTGTCCAATTTTTATTGAAATGTACGCAGTTTAATGTCTCAAGGTACTCTGAAATTAAACCATAGAACAAATAAACAATTGGAGATAAAAAATAAATCATGGAATCATTTTGTTTAACACAATTTAACCCCTTAAGCTGATAAACCCCTCTGGTACCCTTAAAAGGGCACCATATCCGTGTGCTTTATTTAATCCCATGTGTTCTCTTTACTGTTGTGTTGTTTCCCAAGTGTTTGATATCGTATGAAAGCTGAGACTCTCAGCTTTCTAACAATGTGATCATTCTAACGATCAGATTCTCTGAAAAATGTGGGGAGTGGGGGGATAGTTGGTCTGAGTAGGAATTACAAATCTCAGAATATATTGACAATTATGACATATTCTGGAACCAGACAGTCTGCTAATAAAAACAAGACCATCCACGTTTTGGTAGAAGCAACACACACCTGCAGAGAGCTCAAAATGTCAAGATGGAAAACTCTGTTTACAGTGTACTAATACACAACGATTTTACATAATTGGATCTGAACTCTGTGTTTGATAGAACATCAAATAATATATACTGGATTAGACGTTAGATTGTTCTGAGCAAAACAAGCCTATTTGCAAAGAAATCCGATCGAACTGAGTGATCTGTGACCGTCTGAATGAGATCCCCTCCCAGAGCAGACTTTACCCCCGGGCTCTGAATGACGGCAACACGGAAACTGTAAATTGGATGAGTTTTAGAATGAAACTCACTGGTAGCCAAGAGAATAAGCTTTCAAATGATGTGTGCATTGTAGGAATACAGTGTAACTTCTATGCACAGGAGCTGCGCATAACACTGCCAAATAATGCTTAAGAGGGTGTAGTAACAGTATATAATGATAGGTTGTGAATGCAACCCCGGTTATCTGAAAAAGGAAGTACTGCCCAAGGGGGAAGGGTTTCTGCACACTTTCGTAGGAACTCAATCAAAAACATCACTCTTTCAAAGCTGCCATTGGCCCCTGTGATCGTCACTCAGAACAGGTCCCGTCCCACTTCCTGTTCTATAAAATGTGATGTCAGCGCAGGTTCCTCCTCTTTTGCCGGGAGCTAGGACTCGCACTTGACCTTGCAACCCTTGGGCAGTGCTTCCTTTTACAGATAACCGGGGTAGCATTCGCAACCTATCGTTATCTTTCAAGTCAGAAGCACTTCCCAAGGGGTAGGGGTTACACTATAACAAAACCGCCGCAAGGGTTACCTGGAACTGTCTGCAATCAGTATATACAAAGCAGAGCTACAGAGGTCAACTCTTATGCCCTCCACTAACAATAGCAAAGCCGGCTGCTCTACTAGTGCATCTAGGAGCGAGACCGTATATCTTGCACAATATATGGCGCAGGCAATCAAACAACTTGTAGCAGTGAACCCCTGATCCTGCTGGAGCGGGGCCACAGATCCACTGAATAACACACAGCTGGCTAGTCAAGTGAGTAGCCACAGCTGGAACAGTATACACAGCGTGGCAGCAGGGACACTTTGCCGAGGCAAAAAGATGCACTTCCACCCTGCCGAACCAGCTCCACAATTGCTGTATCACAAGCAGGTAGAGGCGCCATTCTAAGACCAGGGGGCCTCTCCAACAGAGGAGGTCTACCGCCATGTTGGACAGGCCTGGGAGGTGAACTGCACTGATGGAGCGGAGCCATAGCTGTGCCCACAGAAGCAAATCTGGAGACCGGAGATCTCTCTGCCTGTTGATATAAGCAACCACCACTGTGTTGTCCATCCGAACCAGCACATGTCTGTCCCGTAGGACTGGCAGGAAATGAGACAGTCCAAGAAGCACAGTTTGTAACTCCAGGGGGTGAACACGACATCCATGCACTTGGAAAAATTGCATGGGGCTAGCAACAGGCCAAAGGGAAGAACAGCAAACTCGAACGCTCGGCCATAGTAGGCGAAGCGGAGGAACTTCCTATGTATGGGATGTGAAAATAAGTGACTTGATGGCTTGATGGCCTGGATGGTGTGCAGGTCGAGCGTTCTGAAGCGCAACACCCTGAGGCGGCGGTTCAGGCGTCTCCAATCCAAGATGGGTGGTCCCAGGTGACTCTCAGGTCGTCCAGGAGGTCTTGCAGCAGCAGGAGGGCCCTTGTGGGCTGCTACAGCCGATGCTTCCTCTCGAACCTGGAGTGTGGGGGGATGGAGTCAGAGGGCCAGGGGATCTGCAAGCCGTCCACAGCCCTCTGGATCACCATCCAAAACTCCCGATCCTGACTTACAGGAGCAGGGGGAGCGTTGTTGCTCAATGGATTGGGGGGGGGTGAGGCCGGTTCCCCCTCCATGAGCTCTGCTTCTGACTTCAAGCCCATGTGCAGGCTGAGCAATAGGTGGTCCTCCTCCTAAATTACCTGTCTGATGTCCTTGTACATAGACAGGGCAGAGAGGCTCCCTTCAGAGTCCAGCGGCACATTGGCCAGTGGTGGAGACTTGAGATGTTGGGGGGGGGGCTGCTGTTTGCGCTGCCTGCGCAGACAAGAGAGCACAGATATGGTCCATCCTGCTATGCAGGGCAAGGACGGCCTCATCTCGCTCTCTGTCCGTGGAGCCCGACCTCCGTCGCCAATGGCGCAGTGGGAAAGGGGATAGCAACGATTCAGAAGAGAAGGACGGGGCCCGCGGGTGTCGCACCAACACTTTTCCCTGTTGCTTATGTACTTGCGCGGGGGCACACGTGGCCGTAGCGGCGTGCACCAGGGGCACGTCAGGCAGGGGGACGTGGCTTCTGCGGTGGGAGCAGCTGCCGTCGTGGCTAAATCGGTACCCAGACAGACGGGGCATAGGACCTCGCCACTCCAGGTGGGCAAGGTGCGTCGCCTGCAAGCGGCAAAGTGGTGGGGGCGAGAGGATCTCATCGCCGAGCGCACATACGTGTGAACAGGGAAACGAGCAGACGGGGCACTGGTCAGTGTTTGCACTGTTTATGTACACACTTCTCTAGCTTTTAGTATGTCTAGCTTTTAGTACGCCCTCGATGTCGATGCCCTCGACGTCGACCCCGCCCTCGACGTTGACCCCGCCCACGTCGACCAGTTGACTCACACAAGACCTGTGACGCCAACGGGCTTTATTGGGAGCTGGGAGAGTTTGCATTGCCTGACATTGCAACCTACATTGAAGGGCTGAGGGAAGAGGATTTGCAGCTGGAACTTCTGCTACACCCCTCCCCCTGCATGCCGACGATCCACGGAGAGGAGGGCGCGTTCTCCAAGGAGATGGTCGCCACTGAGCAGGCTCTCCCAGGTGGACCTCGCCGCGCCATGCCTCATCTCAAAACACGCTTCCACGGAGGACACCCCCACGCCCCCCATAAGGAGGAGGGAGACTTCCCCCATCAGGAAGGTGAGCAGGAGTTCAGGGCCTCCCTTCTGACCCAGATGGCTTCTATGAAGCTGATGTTGGACACAATCTAGGCAGAAAGGGAGTCATCCGGAAGCCAGAACGAGGCTCTGCCTTCACCCCACACCCTGCCCCTATCAGTTCTCCAGGAGGAGGAGGGGTTCTGTTGTACAGCCTTCAGGTCCGACATTTCGGAGCCCCACCCTTCATCTGGGAATCGGAGGAAGCTAGCTCAGTGACAGAGCTATTTGCAGGGCCCAGTGCGGAGTTTAAGGCACAGATGCGCAGGGCAACAGAGGCGGTGGACGTCCCCTGGACCCCAAATACAGAGGCTCCTAGGAACCGCCTCACAAAAGTCCGAGGAGACACTCCCGTTTTTCAAGGACTTCGTAGAGGTGGTTCAGTCCTCCTGGACAAAGCCAACGTCTGCACCAGTGACATCACTTGATCTCTCCATCTCAATCCTCTTGGAATCCACCACACTCTCTCCTTCTTCTTCCACTAAAAATCTAGGAATCACCCTCGATCCTCTCCTACACCCAGCACATCACCATGCTGACACACACCTGTAGATTCATCCTGAGCAACATACACCGACTACTCGGCTCATCCAGTCACTGGTCCTCTCCCGCCTGGACTACTGCAACTCCCTCCTGGCCGGCCTGCCTGCAACTACTACCTGCCCGCTCCAGCTCATCCAGAACTCTGCGGCTTGCCTGGTATTCTCTCTGCCTCGATTCGCACACGCTACTCCACTGCTCTGCTCCCTCCACTGGATCCCAATACTGGCACGCATTCAATTCAAGACCTTCAGTCCCTCGCCTCCCCATAAATCTCCTCCAGACCACTGTGGTTTTCCGGTGCAAGAAGACTAACTCTACCTCCTCTCCACTCCCCTTCTTCCAGAGCCTGCTCCTTCTCATCCCTGGCCCTTAAGTGGTGGAACGACCTTCCCACTGAAGTCAAAACTGCAGAGTCCTTGACCTCCTTCTGGCACTTACTCAAAACACATCTTTTTGATTTCCCCTATGCTTCCTTTCCCTTGGCCCTTGACTGTGACCTAACATCTTGTCTACACTCAGCTTTTACAATCCAGCATGTAAGACCTCATATATTGTATACACTTGTGTAAATTGGAATTTGTAAAATGTATTATCCTTTGAATTGCACTGTATTATGTAAATTGGAATTTGTAATGTTTTATGCCTTAAAAGCAAATGCTGTTGATTAATATTATTACTCTGGATTTACTGTCATTGTGGATTTATTTGCATTGGTGTCTGAAGATTGAAAATATTGTTTTGCTTAATTATAATGCTTAATAATGTAATATGAAATGCATGGAAATGGAGATACTGTCACGGCCACCATTTAGCACTACACTCTATCCCCACTAGTTGTCACCATCACCCTTCCTTATTCAGTTACTTCTCCCAGCTCCTTTCATCCTATCATTCAATTAACATTCCTGGAACCCTTGTGCACTTCTGTGATCACCCCCTGCTCCCATTCGCCCTGCACCTCTCATCTTGTTTATATGCTCCACATATAAACCCTTCACTCACACCCAGTCACTGTGAAGTTTTGTCAGTATTTACTACATCTCTGAGCAGTCTACCCATGCCTTGTTATTGCCCTGATTTACCTCCCGACCACAACTTTGGACTTCCCTTGATTCTCTGTTTGCCTGATCACCCGACCCTTGCCTGTGACCACGACCACGTCTTTGCCTTGCCCTTGTTATCGCTGTTCTGCCCGTATACAACCCACGCCTGTCTGACAAATTCTACCACTCACCACAACTGGGTGCCCTGTTCCTGTGCCCCGCAGTACGTAACAGTTACAGTAGTACAATGAGTGACTCACCACTTCAGTAGGGAAATAATGCAACTTAGGTCACTAAGGTTACACCCACCTCTGCATAAGTCATACCAAATCTACTTTTGCTAAACTTGTTTTTCATACACCATATACACTCACCTAAAGGATTATTAGGAACACCATACTAATACTGTGTTTGACCCCCTTTCGCCTTCAGAACTGCCTTAATTCTACGTGGCATTGATTCAACAAGGTGCTGAAAGCATTCTTTAGAAATGTTGGCCCATATTGATAGGATAGCATCTTGCAGTTGATGGAGATTTGTGGGATGCACATCCAGGGCACGAAGCTCCCGTTCCACCACATCCCAAAGATGCTCTATTGGGTTGAGATCTGGTGACTGTGGGGGCCAGTTTAGTACAGTGAACTCACTGTCATGTTCAAGAAACCAATTTGAAATGATTCGACCTTTGTGACATGGTGCATTATCCTGCTGGAAGTAGCCATCAGAGGATGGGTACATGGTGGTCATAAAGGGATGGACATGGTCAGAAACAATGCTCAGGTAGGCCATGGCATTTAAACGATGCCCAATTGGCACTAAGGGGCCTAAAGTGTGCCAAGAAAACATCCCCCACACCATTACACCACCACCACCAGCCTGCACAGTGTTAACAAGGCATGATGGATCCATGTTCTCATTCTGTTTACGCCAAATTCTGACTCTACCATCTGAATGTCTCAACAGAAATCGAGACTCATCAGACCAGGCAACATTTTTCCAGTCTTCAACTGTCCAATTTTGGTGAGCTTGTGCAGATTGTAGCCTCTTTTTCCTATTTGTAGTGGAGATGAGTGGTACCCGGTGGGGTCTTCTGCTGTTGTAGCCCATCCGCCTCAAGGTTGTACGTGTTGTGGCTTCACAAATGCTTTGCTGCATACCTCGGTTGTAACGAGTGGTTATTTCAGTCAAAGTTGCTCTTCTATCAGCTTGAATCAGTCGGCCCATTCTCCTCTGACCTCTAGCATCAACAAGGCATTTTCGCCCACAGGACTGCCGCATACTGGATGTTTTTCCCTTTTCACACCATTCTTTGTAAACCCTAGAAATGGTTGTGCGTGAAAATCCCAGTAACTGAGCAGATTGTGAAATACTCAGACCGGCCCGTCTGGCACCAACAACCATGCCACGCTCAAAATTGCTTAAATCACCTTTCTTTCCCATTCAGACATTCAGTTTGGAGTTCAGGAGATTGTCTTGACCAGGACCACACCCCTAAATGCATTGAAGCAACTGCCATGTGATTGGTTGGTTAGATAATTGCATTAATGAGAAATTGAACAGGTGTTCCTAATAATCCTTTAGGTGAGTGTACAATTGGTCTTTAGAAATGAATTCATATGGGGAACAAAATAGGTTACACAGGGCCTCCTTGGCGGGTTTAGACCAGAAACCTCTTGAACTCAAGGCTGTGGCCTGAAGCACGTGACCTACAAAGCAAATATAGAGCAAACAAACAAAAAAACTAAGAAAAACTCTCATATATAACCATTTCTTGTGAAATGGATCTGTCCTGATGTTCACACAGAGCTGCTTACACCACAGTAGGAAAGGGGACAAGAAGGAGCAGACTTTCGAATTTAGAAGGAACACAGAAAGCACAATAATTCAAAGTGAACATGAGCATAGATAGTGGGAGAGATGAGAGTTGTTAGATGAACAGTATGTTTCTGAAGTATGCAAGATATACTTTATTATTATTATTATTTGTATTTCTTGGCAGACACTCTTATCCAGGGCGACTTACAACATAAGTGCAAACAAAGTGCAAAAATACAGTTAAGTACAAGGCATCAATCATTACAAATTCAATTTAGCTAAAACATAGCAATTCAAAATAATACATTTTACAAATTCCAATTTACAATTTTCACAAGTACAGTAAGTGAGGTCCTACATCCTGGACGGTGAAAGCTAAGTGCTGTCAAGATGTAAGGTCACAGTCAAGGGCTACGGGAAAGGGAGCAAGGAGGAAAACAATCTTCCAAACTATTTACCCAGTTACATGTTGGTTAGATTGATTTAACTATATCAGTTTTTATGTGTGTAGGTATCCAGTTTTTCTTTTTTTTGTTTGGTAAATATATTTATTGCTGTCTTTTTCAAGAGGTTGTTTGCATTGGATTGACACTGGGTGGGCATGTCTGAACGGCACATAGACTTGGACTCAGGCATCAATAATTCAAATTGCTGCTAGCAAGAAGTGTTTGTGCATGTTTTTGAATGGGTGTCATGAATGTGTGTGTTTGTTTCCACGGGCTGGGCTCTTTCAGCCCTCTATTGTGAAAACTCTCACTTCCTTATTTTGCGGATGTAAGTTAGACTGGGTATTTTTCCAAGCAAAACCAATTACATTTTCTTTTAGGTTTCCATACCTACAAAATGTTCTTGCATTACCATGTAATACGCATTCCACTCTATAACAAAATCTGTATGTTAACACTATAATACTCTTACAGGAATAGATATACTAAAAGTCTATATACTATTAATAGATTATTAATATGTAACAAAGCTTAGAGTGATGAGCGCATTACGGAACATTACATAATAAGCTATTATTCAGTTGTCTGTAATATTACATAAATATTGTATATTCTTTGAGGAAGGTATCGTTGAATATCAGATTATCTATTTTGATGTTCAATGAGAGAAACATTCTGTCTGTGTATTTATATTTCTCAGGGCAACTTACAATATTATTAATATACAATACGATTTTTACTCACACATACAATTACCTATTTTTATCAATTATTTTAATGGAGCAATCTAGGTAAACTACCTTCCTCAAGGGTAAAACAGCAATGTCCTGAACAGTGATTGAACACACTATCCAGAGTATAGAACTGCCTGAGTGTTTGATCTATATCGCGAGCCCCCCATACAAAAAAATAAAAAAATAAAAAATTGATAAATTTTTTAACTGTACTCCGTATGGGATATTACTTGCAGCCCCATGAGCTGTTCTTCATGATTGTATCCTTTATCAGCTCATTTTACTGAAGACTAACATAAAAAACACTTCGGTAGAAAGATTTTCAAGAATACGTTTTGATAACAACTAAAGATTTCCCTCAGGCTTCTTTGACTTACTACTGCGTTCAAGTCTTTACCTTCCCGCAAATATGGTAAATGTCATGTTCAGAAAGACCTGCGGGAGTGCCACACCTTACAAAACCAGTGTAACAGGCTCTGGGACAACTGCTGATCAGAGCTGTCAAAACAAAATAAAGGAACAACCTGTGTGCTGTGTACAGTTCAAACATGTGTCTACAAAGACCTGTAAAACATAAAAGCACCCTCAAGGTCTCATTTACTTGAAAAGAGAAGAAGCCAACCATTGAAAAGCATCCTGAGAAAGCAGTAGTTTTTGCCCAACAAACCAATCTGGCTTTGATGATGGATGACATTGTATAGAAATAAATGAGAGCATTGTAATACTTACAAATAAATTATACTCATACCAATGGTCCAATTAAACCTTACACATTTTGAAATGTGTTTTCATTTTATACGCAAAATTACATAATGGAATTATGTAACTTGTGAGAAAATGCATGTGACTACCAGCTTCACCTCATGAAAATATGAATACAAATTATGGAAAAAAATAAGCTGAAACTGGTGTGGGATTCTGTCAAGACTAGGAGATTCCTCATACATTTTTTCAGGGTGGATATTTGTATTTTTACTATGCATTTCTACTGATAAGTAGTAGAAGCTAATCAATCAGTATTAAAAGGTCTCGTAATTTTAATATGACACAGTGATTCATTGCAGAATTAGTTTGACATAAACTTAACTTCCTTGAATAACCCAATTCAATATGGTTGCTAATATTATTTTGGGATATTTGGGATCTTGAACTGATGGTGTATTGATGTATTCATTAACTGTGCTGTTTTACCACCAATTGGGAAACTTTTGATTTGTATTGGAAAGTTAATTTTAAACAGTACATTTCTATTTATGTTTATGGAAAGTAGACTATAATTTACTAATACTATACAAAAGTATATTAACTTCCGATTTACTGTTGATTTTGACTCTGGTTTTGTGAAATGCAGTTGTATATCCTAGGAGAACACGTTACGCAACAAGAACTTATTCATTGCCTTGTTTAATGACGGCCAGTCTGTTCAAAGTCCAGGGTCGTTTTTAAGTCCCAGTGCATCTTTGGTACCATGGCTTGGATCTAGAGATTGATGTCTGCCAGACTCAGTCATAAGTCAAGCTGCTGTAGAGTTAAAGGGGGGATAGTGTAACAAGGCACATTGTACACCTGAGGGTTTTACAGTCACATCACTGTGAGATGTGTACATAAACAGCCTGTGATGCCTGTAATATTTTAAGTTAATTAGCCATACCTTATTGTACATTGCACATTTCACATTTCATTCTGGCAATGCTGCAATGAGGTTGTAGTTTGGGCATAACAAATTTGACATCTGAGGGATTTTGCAGATATGTACTAGCCTGACTACATGGTGTCGAAAATATTCTCTGATTGTCACAGTAATGTTGTTTCATTTCATACATGCATTTCTAGCATTTCAATACATATAAACCACAATTATATTATTTTGCATGCATACATACATTTTGTTAAATAACTGTTTAGTTTATACTTCTCATTTGTAGTTTCGCCATCAGTGTTTAAACAAACCAAAAAAATAAAAGTGCATGTGTAGACAACCAATGAAGATTGCAGGAGTGAGAGAGCAGCCTGAGAGAAAAATATTTTTTAGGCTTCGTGTGATGCCGTTTTTTTCCTAATCTTGTTGTTTATTAAAGGTTGGCCGTAGTTCTTGTGTTTGTCTATCTGTCTGTTTGTCTCTGTATCTCTCTCTCATGCCAACTCTGTATCATCTCACACATATTAGAAATTACCCAATTAACAATTGACACTTGGGGGATGTCAGAGGAATTCTAAATAAAGTGACCTCATTTAAGAAATTAAGGACAAGAAATCAGTTACTTAAGACAAAAATAAAGAAAAATGGCCTATTCACTTTTACTTATTTTCAATATAAGTTGAACATTAGAATTATTACCATCACCTTGCCTATTTGTGTTTGTCATATTTTGCCATGCTCGAAAGGAGCTGAGGGGAAATTCTCCATCAGTCAATATTCCAGTACAGCAGTGACACTGTCAAACAGCCCTCCCTAATTTTATTATCTCAAAATAAATACATACAGTGCATCTGGAAAGTATTCACAGCGCTTAACTTTTTCCACATTTTGTTATGTTACAGCCTTATTCCAAAATTGATTAAATTCATTATTTTCCTAAAAATTCTACAAACAATACCCCATAATGACAACGTGAAAGAAGTTTGTCTGAAATCTTTGCAAATGTATTAAAAATAAAAAACAAAAAAGCACATGTACATAAGTATTCACAGCCTTTGCTCAGTACTTTGTTGAAGCACCTTTGGCACCAATTACAGCCTCAAGTCTTTTTGAGTATGATGCTACAAGCTTGGCACACCTATTTTTGGGCAGTTTCTCCCATTCTTCTTTGCAGGACGTCTCAAGCTCTATCAGGTTGGATGGGGAGCGTCGGTGCACAGCCATTTTCAGATCTCTCCAGAGATGTTCAATCGGGTTCAAGTCTGGGCTCTGGCTGGGCCACTCAAGGACATTCACAGAGTTGTTCTGTAGCCACTCCTTTGTTATCTTGGCTGTGTGCTTAGGGTCGTTGTCTTGTTGGAAGATGAACCTTCGCCCCAGTCTGAGGTCCAGAGTGCTCTGGAGCAGGTTTTCATCAAGGATGTCTCTGTACATTGCTGCATTCATCTTTCCCTCGATCCTGACTAGTCTCCCAGTTCCTGCCGCTGAAAAACATCCCCACAGCATGATGCTGCCACCACCATGCTTCACTGTAGGGATGGTATTGGCCAGGTGATGAGCGGTGCCTGGTTTCCTCCAGACATGAGTTCAATCTTTGTTTCATCAGACCAGAGAATTTTGTTTCTCATAGTCTGAGAGTCCTTCAGGTGACTTTTGCCTTCTTGGTCACCTCCCTGACTAAGGCCCTTCTCCCCCGGTCACTCAGTTTGGCCAGGCGGCCAGCTCTAGGAAGAGTCCTGGTGGTTCCAAACTTCTGCCATTTATGGATGATGGAGGCCACTGTGCTCATTGGGACCTTCAATGCTGCAGAATTTTTTCTGTACCCTTCCCCAGATCTGTGCCTCGCTACAATCCTGTCTCGGCGGTCTACAGACAATTCCTTGGATTTCATGGCTTGGTTTGTGATCTGACATGCATTGTTAACTGTGGGACCTTATATAGACAGGTGTGTGCCTTTCCAAATCATGTCCAATCAACTGAATTTACCACAGGTGGACTCCAATCAAGTTGTAGAAACATCTCAAGGATGATCAGTGGAAACAGGATGCACCTGAGCTCAATTTTGTGTGTCATGGCAAAGTCTGTGAATACTTATGTACAAGTGCTTTTTTTGTTTTTTACTTTTAATACATTTGCAAAGATTTCAAACAAACGTCTTTCACATTGTCATTATGGGGTATTGTTTGTAGAATTTTGAGGAAAATAATGAATTTAATCCATTTTGGAATAAGGCTGTAACATAACAAAATGTGGAAAAAGTGAAGCGCTGTGAATACTTTCCGGATGCACTGTAAATACAGTACACAGGCTGAAAAAGCAACCTTATATTTCTGGGTTCCAGTTTCAAAGTCCAATACTCTTTCAAAGTGTCTTTAAAAGTGCCTTCACAACATATATACACTGAAATGTTTATCTTCTCACTCAGCACAGTATGTTTTGTTTGGAAGTACGATGAAGAAATGCTCCAGAATCAGAACTCAGTCCCTTCCAGAGATGATTTTAATTAAATTACGCAGAGACCTTCTCAAGAGGTGGTTTCGGTTTACTTGGGCGAAGGGACAAAGTTGCGTAAGTTTTCCTTAGCACAAGTGAATTTGCAGCAATCAAAGTGTATCGGGCAGTGGTTTTCCTTTCAGATCTGAAATGAAGAGGAGAAGGTATTCTGGAAAAACAACACAACTACCAGGACCCATGACAAAACGGAGGCTTATAAACAATAAAAACAGTAATTAAAAGAAAGTTTTGGCTTTGATTTGTTATAGCTCAGTGGCTTCTGTTGTTTAAATCAGAAATCACTGAGTTCTAAACTACGATACATATTTGCTCTCTCCTAAGATAAAAAAATCCACCAGTGTAAAGATCTTTGCACAACAAAGACAGAAGCATCCAGGCCATGTAGTTGAAGCTGAACCTCTGGATTCCTAAAAGGGACTGGTTGACATGGCATTCTGGGGTTGGTTGGCTTCTAAAATGTATCCAAACACTATGGGCTGAATGGACTCCTTTAGCTTGTAACCTTTCGTATAATATTCTATTGTTACTTGTTAACGTTTCTCCTGATGTTTTCCTTAACAGTGGATTTCTTTGTAGGATACATTAGATTGAACTACAGCATAAGTAAACATTTGTATTTGTTTTATTTTTTGTGGGGGGTTTATCTTGGAATTGTGCTTCTGTATGTACTTTTATGGCTTTCATAATTACAGTCCTTGTGTGTGTTTTCAATGGGAGCTACTGTGAGCTTGAGAATAGACAAACATTTCAGACATAATTCAATCCTTTTTCTCTCTCTTCAATCTGCTTGTGGTCTTCACAGAGCAGGCACCTGTCTAGGCAGTGAAGTGATTAAGAATGATCAAGGATTTTCAAGAATCCATTTTGGATAACACAGATAACTACAGATTTCCCTCAGGCTTCTTTGGAATACTACTGCATTCAAGTCATTACCCTTCCGCAAATATGGTAAATGTCATGTTCAGAAAGACCTGCGGGAGCACCACGCCTTACAAACCAGTGTAACAGGCTCTGGGACAACTGCTGTTTGGAGCTGTCAAAACAAAATAAAGGAAAAACCTGTGTGCTGTGTACAGTTCAAACATGTGTCTACAAAGACCTGTAAAACATAAAAGCACCCTCAAGGTCTCATTTACTTGAAAAGAGAAGAAGCCAACCATTGAAAAGCATCCTGAGAAAGCAGTAGTTTTTGCCCAACAAACCAATCTGGCTTTGATGATGGATGATATTGTAAAGAAATAAATGAGAGCATTGTGGTACTTATAAATAAATTATACTCATACCAATGGTCCAATTAAACCTTACACATTTTGAAATAATTTACACATCTGCACCTGTCTAGGCAGTCTAGTGAATAAGAATGATCAAGCTGAATAAAATCGGTGCAATTTGGAAGGACTTACGAAATGTGAGAATGTTATTTGTTGACAAGGCCTATGCTGTGAGAAGGGTATGCAGAGTAGCTATTTTTGACATTGAGAAATTCCACTGTTTTATGTGAAAACATATTTGCCAAAGCAACAAGGAACAGAGGTCATAGTCTTGTCTGGCCCAACCAGGAATTTAGCATTCAAAGACTAGGCAAGTGCAATGCAGGACTGTTTATACAATAAAATGGGTTCATTAGGAGACTCTTAAAGTGTGGAATGAGTGTCACCACCTTGTTTAAAAGCTACTTTAGTAACTGTAGCAGATTTTTATTTCCTTACATATACGTATTTCAAGGTACTGCAATTTCACAAAAGAGAATATGAAACAAATTAATTCTGTATCGAATTGAACTTGAAAGGAGCATAATTACCTGTGTTATTGTTCATTTTTGTTTTATTTTCGGCACCAAAAATAATCTGTTGTGTTAGGAATGACACACATTCAGGGGAATAATAGCAAATAGAAATAAGCTTTCAAACAACAACCAACCTTTTTTTAGTTCGGTCAAATACCTACCCATCACTCTCTCTCCTCTTCTCTCTTTGTGTATATCCATGTACATACACATACAGACATGCTCAAATTTGTTTGTACCCCTCCACATAAAACGAAGAATGCACAATTTCCTCTTAAATAAATTGAAACTGACAAAAGTAATTGGCATCCACCATTGTTTATTCCATATTTAATAGAAATCAGACTTTGCTTTTGATTTTGTTTTTCAATATAATATTGTAAATAATATAACAAGTGAAAAAGGCATGGACAAAAATGATGGAACCCTCAAGCTAATATTTTGATGCACAACCTTTAGAGGCAATCACTGCAATCAAACATTTGAGACTTCTGCACCTGTTAACAGGTAGTTTGGCCCACTCTTCCTGAGCTGCTCCAGCTGTGTCAGGTTTGATGGGTGCCTTCTCTAGACTGCAAGTTTCATCTCTTTCCATAGATGTCCGATAGGATTCAGATCAGGACTCATAGAAGACAATCTAATGTTTTGTTCTTATCCATTCTTGGGTGCTTTTATCTGTGTGTTTTGGGTCATTATCCTGTTGGAGGACCCATGACCTGTGACTGAGACAGAGCTTTCTGACTCTGAGCAGTACGTTTCACTCCAGAATGCCTTGATTGTCTTGAGATTTCATTGTGCCCTACACAGATTCAAGGCACTGTGTGCCAGGCACAGCAAAGCAGCCCCAAAACATAACTGAGCCTCCTCCACGTTTTACTGTAGGTATGGTGTTCTTTTCTTTGAAAGCTTCATTTTTTCATCTTAGAGATCATAGAGCTGATGTAACTTGCCAAAAAGCTCCAGTTTTGACTCATCTGTCCAAAGGACATTCTCCCAGATGGATTGTGGCTTGTCAATATGCATTTTAGCAAATTCCAGTCTGGCTTTTTTATGTTTTTCTTTCAAAAGTGGAGTCCTCCTGGGTCTTCTTCCATGGAGGCCACTTTTGCTCAAAAAGCGAGGGATGGTGCAATCAGAAACTGACATACCTTCACCTTGGAGTTTAGCTTGTATCTCTTTGGCAGTTATCCTTGGTTCTTTTTCTGCCATTCACACTATCCTTCTGTTCAATCTGAGGTCGATTTTCCTCTTGTGGCCACACCCAGGGAGGTTGGCTACAGTTCCATGGACCTTGAACTTCTTAATAATATTTGCAACTGTTGTCACAGGAACATCAAGCTGCTTGGAGATGGTCTTGTAGCCTTTACCTTTACCATGCTTGTCTATTATTTTCTTTCTGATCTCCTCAGACAACTCTCTCCTTTGCTTTCTCTGGTTCATGTTCAGTGTGGTGCACATAATGATACCAAATGGCACAGTGACTACTTTCCTCCATTTAAATAGGCTGAATGACCAATTACAAGATTTGAGACATGTGTGATACTAATTAAAGAAACTAATTAGTTTGGAATATCACTATAATCCAGTTTTTTATTATCTTTTCTAAGGGGTACCAACAAATGTGTCCAGGCCATTTGAGAAAATATTTGTAGAATGAGCAATAATCCATCTCTTTTCACAGCTTCTTTGCTTTATTCTATGACATACCAATGGCATGCAAGTATACATGATGCAATAGCTTTTAATTTAATAACTTTTCACGAGGAATTAAGCATTATTTCAATGAGCTGTAAGGGTACCAACAAATTTGAGCACGACTGTATATAGTTATGGGATCTACACTCACCTAAAGGATTATTAGGAACACCATACTAATAATGTGTTTGACCCCCTTTCGCCTTCAGAACTGCCTTAATTCTACGTGGCATTGATTCAACAAGGTGCTGAAAGCATTCTTTAGAAATGTTGGCCCATATTGATAGGATAGCATCTTGCAGTTGATGGAGATTTGTGGGGTGCACATCCAGGGCACGAAGCTCCCGTTCCACCACATCCCAAAGATGCTCTATTGGGTTGAGATCTGGTGACTGTGGGGGCCAGTTTAGTACAGTGAACTCATTGTCATGTTCAAGAAACCAATTTGAAATGATTCGACCTTTGTGACATGGTGCATTATCCTGCTGGAAGTAGCCATCAGAGGATGGGTACATGGTGGTCATAAAGGGATGGACATGGTCAGAAACAATGCTCAGGTAGGCCGTGGCATTTAAACGATGCCCAATTGGCACTAAGGGGCCTAAAGTGTGCCAAGAAAACATCCCCCACACCATTACACCACCACCACCAGCCTGCACAGTGGTAACAAGGCATGATGGATTCATGTTCTCATTCTGTTTACGCTAAATTCTGACTCTACCATCTGAATGTCTCAACAGAAATCGAGACTCATCAGACCAGGCAACATTTTTCCAGTCTTCAACTGTCCAATTTTGGTGAGCTTGTGCAAACTGTAGCCTCTTTTTCCTATTTGTAGTGGAGATGAGTGGTACCCGGTGGGGTCTTCTGCTGTTGTAGCCCATCCGCCTCAAGGTTGTACGTGTTGTGGCTTCACAAATGCTTTGCTGCATACCTCGTTTGTAACAAGTGGTTATTTCAGTCAAAGTTGCTCTTCTATCAGCTTGAATCAGTCGGCCCATTCTCCTCTGACCTCTAGCATCAACAAGGCATTTTCGCCCACAGGACTGCCACATACTGGATGTTTTTCCCTTTTCACACCATTCTTTGTAAACCCTAGAAATGGTTGTGCGTGAAAATCCCAGTAACTGAGCAGATTGTGAAATACTCAGACCGGCCCGTCTGGCACCAACAACCATGCCACGCTCAAAATTGCTTAAATCACCTTTCTTTCCCATTCAGACATTCAGTTTGGAGTTCAGGAGATTGTCTTGACCAGGACCACACCCCTAAATGCATTGAAGCAACTGCCATGTGATTGGTTGGTTAGATAATTGCATTAATGAGAAATTGAACAGGTGTTCCTAATAATCCTTTAGGTGAGTGTATGTCACCTAAAGGCTAGGCTGTATGAGCAGTGCCATATATAATAAACATGGGTTTATCACTTGGCAATGGCTCTAGGACTTTGTTTTTGGTTTTGTGGATCAGAGTGGTGTTTTGGGAACTTTCAATATAAACATTGTCTTCTGAGTAATTTTATACAAGAGAGGGGGGTGGTGTCCTCCTGTTTATTTTGGATATAGAGCAGGGCCGAGTGACCCAGTCCCCAAGGAGAGAGAGGTTTTATTTTGTTTGTGTACTTTAAAACATTAAATAAAGATTAAAAAATAAAAATAAAATAAAAACACACACACACACAATTTTTAAGGTCCACTCATTCTCTTGTGGTAAGGAAGGTCAGGAGACGGGTTTGTGAGTTTATACAGTATATATGTCAGGTTCCAAAGCCAAAGCAGAACCCCACTGCAGTCAGAACTGTCCATTCTGTTTAGGGTTAAATTATATTTTTATTGCAGCTGAAATATTATGTCCATTTGGTGGTTTTGCTGCTAATGATTAATTAACTTTGCAGAAGTCAATTGAACTGTGAAACTGTGTTTGAATTCTGATGTGCCTCTCACTCATGCCACTGCTGAGTGAACTGGGCTCCCTTCATTCATCATGGCCCTTCCACTCCTGCCCCTGAGCTTCATGATTCTTTGAGAGGGACTTATGACCACCTGTGCTAATGGCCATCCACCCAAAGTAAGTAGGACCAATGTATTAATTTATTTGTGGGTTTGTTTGTATGGTAAAACTATCCCCAACTCATTCAATGCATATAGGGAAAAACACTCTGGCCGTCAGAAATCTGAACAAAGTACAATGTTCTCCAGTGAGTTATCGGGCCCCTAATCACAGAGTCACTTTCCAAGAAACCAACAGAGTGGGTGGCTCTAAAAAGTAATGTGCTCCATTATGGTATGTATGGACTTTTGGATAGATGGAGTTTTTTATATTCTTCTTAATTATTGAAAAAGAAAATGTCCTGACACACCTGCTTGTGAGATACAAAGGATCACTTCATACCAAATCACCTGAAATCCCATTTTCCCATTGTAAGGTCATGGTCATCTATCACAAGCATCAAAGATTATGTTTTTTGACAAGTATACCTACAGGGGATTGTACCAAATAATTGTCATCTGAATCAAGTACATTTTTGAGCTGTACCTGGGGCTCAAACTTGAAACAAATCACGCAATTCAAACAGAGGTGGTTTGACCATGTGGGCAATTACCTAGTGTGATGACATTTTTATATGATCAAGACATAGACATATTTGTTCCAAACATCAATGTGTTTAATTTTGTTCACCCTTAAATAATTTTGGGTTTGTACCCCATATTCCAAGCCTGCCCCCACCACTAAAATATTACTAATAAACTCCAAACTTCAGCAGCAAAATGTTTAGAATTTGTATATGCAAATTATACATAAACAAAAAAGCCCTCGTAGTTACACAACAATTACAAATATGTGTGCAATTCCACTTTAATCAGTGCCTCATCCTGCATAGTGAGTTTGTGTGACTATGTCAAGATTTATGTCCCTTCAGTTCAGGAACTCTGATCAAACAGAAGACCTCCTGCAATGGCACGAACACTGATCTGTATGCCATTTTGGCGACCAGGAAAGAATTCCTGTATGGGATCACAACAGAGTGCTAAACAAGACTTCCAATATACCATTCCTTAAATACAGTCAACTACTTTCCTGGCTGGTGGGTGAAATCAGGGAGTATACTGGGAATCATTGTGTTCTACTTCTCACGTAAACTTACCGTGGTAAAATCACAGTCTGCAAAAATCTGTCAGACCTGCTGCATGAATTCACCAGATCACTGCTAGATGTCACCCCTGTCTCAAGATTGGTAGTTTTCCCTTCTGATAATTGAATTATCATTTCCTGCCTCCCTGCTCATCAGCCCCATCTAGTTATATTCAGTCTATCCATTTCTCCCATTCAAAGTCCTGTTTTGCCTCCTGTGCAGTAACCCTGAGCATTATTTCCTTGATTAGTCTTTTGTGTACCTGACCTCAGCTATTCTCTTTTTGTGACAACTGCCTTTCGAATTTCCCTTCTGGTTCTGTACGTCTGATCGATCGACCATCTGCCTGTTCTCTGACAATGATTCCTGGTTTTCCCTTCTCAACCTTGTTTCCTAGATCCTGATCCCTCACCCCTTCCCTCTACCTGCTAAGCCCCGCACCTGGGTCCGCCACTCTCCTATCAGTCTCATCATGACAGACCCGACAGAAGACTTTGCCTCCACTATGGACCCAGTAGAGCTCCCAGATCTCCACACAGCCGTGGTATCCCAGGGTATCCTGCTGGGAAGACATGAAGCCATGTTAAAGGAGATTTCTACCACCTTAAATTAGCTCGTGCTGACTCTCCAACCAAGTCCACCTCCCACTGTTGCAGCTCCCATGGCTAGTGCACCTGCAGCAGATGCTAGAGCTGTCCGTCTTGCTGTACCTGATAAATATGATGGCGCCCCAGATCACAGTGAAGCCTTTCTACTGCAGTGTTCTTTATATTTTTCACACCAACCTGCATCCTTTCCCACTGAGTAGGCTAAAATTGCAGTAGGCGTTGGCTGTATGGAACCAACAAGGAGAAATCACTCAATTAATCTCTGACAGCTTTCCTTGCCCACTTTAGAGAAGTGTTTAACCATCCTGCCTAGGGAAAGGATGCTGGGGAGCAGCTCCTCACCCTTCGCAAGGGCCGCCTTGGGATGGGATGAGCGTGCTGTCATCACTGTCTGAGCCTGCCTATGGAGACTAAGCACTTAGGTTAGAACAGCTTATGCAATTGTCTGTCCATCTGGACAATTTGCTTAATGCTTTGAGGAAGCACCCCACTCCCAACTTACCTAATCAATCAGCCAGATCCAGCCACCCACGCAGCCCCCTATGTGAAGTAGAACTAATGCAGATTGGCTGCACTCACTTGTTATGAACTTCAGAAGAGGATAAAGCAGTGCCTCTGCTTGTAATGCAGCCAGTCTGGTCACTTCCTTGCCTCTTGTCCTGCCTGTCCCAATGTCCCCGCTGTGTCTCCGAATACTGCTGTAAGTACTAGACAATGTCCTCTTGTAACCTCCATTCAATGTCGTATACAAGCCAAGCTGTAGTTGGGTTCTTAAAAATGTATTTGTCTCTGCTCTGCTAGATTCGGGGTCCATGGGCAACTTCGTCAACCGGTCGACACTAAGCCAATTAAATATTCCACTCTCTCCATGTGTGGACTTCTACACACAGAACAGCTGCCATTACTGGTAGTGGACTCCCTGGAAACAGACCTAATTTTTGGATTCTCATGGCTCGCCCATCATAACCCAATTGTCTCCTGGAAGAATTGAGAGATACTGTCCTGGGGACATGACTGTTTTCTTGTGGCTAAGAAGGATGGCAAACTTCAGCCATGTAGCGATTATAGAGGACTCAACTCTGTTACTGTAAAATATCGCTATCTCCTACCCTTGGTGCCTGCTGCTCTAGAACAGGTGTGAGGAGCCTGATTCTTCACTAAGCTGGACTTGTGGATAGCCTACAACCTGATAAGAATTAAGGAAGGTGATGAGTGGAAGACTGCTTTCATTACAGCTAACGTGAGTAATTTGTGAATACCTCGTTATGCCCTTCGGTCTGGTCAATCCCATTCTTTCAAACATTTGTTAATGAGGTATTGAGACCATACTTAAATGACTTTGTCATTGCTTATATTGAAGATATATTGATTTTTCAACATTCTCTTAGCATGTTTCCAATGTATGCCAGGTATTCCAGTGTCTGTTGCAGAACGAACTGTATGTAAAAGCCGAAAAATGTGAATTCCACTATCAACTAATCGGATTTCTGGGCTACATTATAGATGCGGACAGCATTCATATGGATCCCTCACCACTTCCCTCTACCTGCTAAGCCCCGCACCTGAATCCGCCACTCTCCTGTCAGTCTTGTCATCAGGAAATGTCAGCCTAATATCTGTATAATAAAAAAAAAATGAATTTGAAAACCCTCTGATGCAAGTCCAACAGAGTTATGATTGATAAACTGTGGGACAGCATTGTCTATTACTTCATAACTAATTGAAATTTGTTCCTGAAATTATGCAATTAGGTATCAATTAGAAAAAATCATTGAAATCACACCTGCTCACCTGGGGACCTCTTGGTGATTTGGCATTGAATGACCCATAAATGGAATTAGGTGCTGATTAACAATGTAAAATAATGCTGACTGATTGCTATTCAGCTCCCTGCATACCAAGACACACACAGCACCTGAGCAAATCAGTCATCTCCTTATATCAACTAACATAATGCTTTCTGATGGTTTTCTGGGTATGGCTTTCGTGAAACACATCTGGACCAAATCCGAACTTCAACACCCTTGGCTATTATAAATTACAAGCATTAGAAGTGCTACTCAATGGCAGGATTGCATTTGAATTCAGGAATAATCCTATGTGAAACAGGAAGTCAGCATCAAATATTTAAACTGTAACTTTGGATTGAAGTAGGAGTATTAATACTGACTATTTCAAATTGAAATAAATACCAAGGCAAGTGTTGATTTGCTCTACAAAGATTTGCCATCGCAAAACCTCTCCTGGACAATGGAGACTGAATTGTTACAGTTCCCCTCTGCAGAGTACTTTCCATGCTGACATCAATGGGATGACTGCAACGTGAGCCACTTGGAACACAATGCGACAGAGAAACAAAGGCTTTGTTAATTGTTAGTGTTTCCTTCAATACTGTCATTCTCTATGTGGACGTTAATCCTCTGAGTTTAGGAGTGTCACAGCGTTTTTTTCTGAGAGCAGTGTCTGCTCACTGTCCTACTCACAATTACAAAATCATTCATTAGCATACAAATCCATACAAAATGTTATTGTGTTATACAATGATACAAAAAAAAAATTGTAGAAAGTAGCAAAGCAAACTGAAACATGGAGATGCATAAAAAACCTTTATAAGCATTATCTCAAAGCTTGAACTAGCTAACCAGTCGCCTGGTATAACCATGACGAAATTGAAAATGTACGGCGGTAAGGTCCGATATTGGGTCAAACAATCATATACAATTAAAGCAAAGCATGTTATTGATCACTTCAACTCCATCAGAATATATTTACACAGAAGTAGAAGCCAGTGCAAGTTAAATTAGAACACATTTTCTTGATAATGCTGGGAAATATTAATCCTTATATTAAAAGGTTTGAGCCATTTACAGAACCCTAGTAAACAACTAAATGGTTTGTTGGGTTGCTTTCACAATCAATTTTAAAAAGTTATTACAATTTCAAAAGAAAAATGCTGGTTCCAATGGTGTCCAATGGAGTGGCCATGAACTTGATTATTGAATCTTCCTGTCTGCAGTTGCCAAAGAGCTGTTTCTGTATAATGAAAGTGAGATTTTCAGTTTGTAACAGTAATATTTCCTTCAAAAGAGGCTTGGTTCGGTTAGTGAATTACATCCTATGATTTAACACCAAGAAAATGTGTTATAATCTTACAATACATTTAAAGAAGTGTGAAGAGCATAGTTCCTGGAAAATAATTTATTGAAGAGGTGTTAGAAGCTGATTATTCACATTGAGAACTGCTGTTCCTATTGGGCAGTCAGTCAGTGAATCACTATTCCTAGCTGGCACCCTCTCCCTCTTATCCACCTCACAGGTAAGGAGGGTGCTTATTGGCTGAGAACTATGGCAAGCCAAATTATCATCTAGAGATATCTTTAATTAATTTAAAGGTGTCTTCAAATATTTATAGATATCTCTAAATCATTTAAAGATATCTGCAAACCAATTAGAGATATCTACAAATCATTTAAATGTCTAATTTAAAAGTAGGCCTACATTTAAAGATATCTTGAAATCATTTAGAGATCTGCAAATGACTTCCTGTATGCATCCTAAGATTAGCACTTCCTATTAACTTGCTCGTTCATTTCTATGTAACTGAATGAGGAATCAGGAAGTGATAATCTCAGCCAAAATACAGGAAGTCATTTGAAGATATATTGAAATGATTTAGAGATATCTCTAACTGTATAGGAAGTCATTTGCAGGTATTTCTAAATGGTTTGCAGATATCTCTAAATGATTTAAAGATATCTCTAAATATTTGAAGATATCTTGAAATGCATTTAGACAGCATACATGGAAACAGAACTGAAAATAATTGGTAGAAGTAATAACTATGCACCCCTGTGTCCATGTCTGGCCTTGCACTCTATGTGCGTCACAAACTCCACAGAGCAAATGTGCCCATTGTGTGTGATATTTTGTCTTTAATTTGCAAAATTAAATACTGTGAAACAAATGCATGCCATTAGCTTGGCCCACTAACTGTATTGCCTTAGAAACAGCACAGTCTGCCCCGCTAAGGACCCCTAAGGGTATTTTAAAGCTTCATAGCACAGAGGATCTGCTGGAGGTATATTCACTAAGGTCCCAGTTGGCACCTGTACACTGACCCAGTGCTGTATTTCACAATATTAAGACATGTTTGAGTAGTGCTGCTGTTCACAGAAGTATTCACTACAGTTATATATTTAGATGTTACCTTTCAAAACAAAATAAATACCATGATACCACAGGTTACTGACCAAACTGCTAGTAAATAAGGAAGGCTATAAACATACGGAGGTCATTTAACTAATCTTTCTTGTTTTGTGTTTTGTAACTGAGCCCAGAATTACATCCAGGTCCAAGAAAAATCTTTATCGTTTAAGTCCTCAATCCATTTCTCCTAGTATTTGATATTTTATTGTCATCCTGGCCTTCACTGATCTGAGATACTCCAGTGGGCTGTTTCTATAGGTGTAAGAATTGTAAATGCTTGAATCCCAATCCATTTGTGATTTAATCCATTAATCACTAAAGAGATTCGGTTATCTTTAACTATCCGCATATGACATTCCTATGAAACCAGGACCTACTCTTCAGCCTAGCCTCGAAAGGTGAGAATGAACACTATATTCCAAATGCTTTCTTCACTGTAACATTATTTTATTATTAGTTCCCCTAGTTGAATTCTACACTTTTCATCAAAAAGTTGAACTGGGTAACAGCATTGACTAGTAAATAAATAATTATAAATAAACAAATAAATAAATAATAAAGTGAAAATTCTGCTGACCTTTTTATTTATTAATTTTTTGGGGACTTCCCCACCTTATGTAGAAGAGGACACTGGACATAGTAGTTAAATCACCTGACTCATTTTCACAAGCTAGGAACAAATGCCACGGAGACTGGCAAATAAAGCACACCCAAGAAAATATTAAATATCGAATGAGCCAGGTGAGTTGGACTCCTGTTGTACACCGATCAGCCATAACATTATGACCACCTGCCTAATATTGTGTAGGTCCCCCTTTTGCCGCCAAAACAGCCCTGACCCGTCGAGGCATGGACTCCACTAGACCTCTGAAGCTGTGCTGTGGTATCTGGCACCAAGATGTTAACAGCAAATCCTTTAAGTCCTGTAAGTTGCGAGATGGGGCCTCCATAGATTGGACTTGTTTGTCCAGCACATCCCACAGATGCTCGATTGGATTGAGATCTGGGGAATTTGGAGGCCAAGCCAACACCTTGAACTTGTGATTCATCAGACCAGGCCACCTTTATCCATTGCTCCGTGGTCCAGTTCTGAGGTTCACGTGCACATTGTAGGCGCTTTCGGCAGTGGACAGGGGTCAGCATGGGCACCCTGACTGGTCTGCGGCTATGCAGCCCCATTCGCAACAAACTGCGATGCACTGTGTGTTCTGACAGCTTTCTATCAGAACCAGCATTAACTTTTTCAGCAATTTGAGCTACAGTAGCTCATCTGTTGGATCGGACCACACGGGCCAGCCTTTGCTCCCCACGTGCATCAGTGAGCCTTGGCTGCCCATGACCCTGTCGCTGGTTCACTGCTTTTCCTTCCTTGGACCACTTTTGATAGGTACTGACCACTGCAGACCGGGAACACCCCACAAGAGCTGCAGTTTTGGAGATGCTCTGACCCAGTCGTCTAGCCATCTCAATTTGGCCCTTGTCAAAGTCGCTCAGATCCTTACGCTTGCCCATTTTTCCTGCTTCTAACACATCAACTGAGGACAAAATGTTCACTTGATGCCTAATATATCCCACCCACTGACAGGTGCCATGATAACAAGATTATCAGTGTTATTCACTTCACCTGTCAGTGGTCATAATGTTAAGGCTTATCGGTGTATTTGCTTCTCCCAAACCTTCCCAAAACTGATGAATAATGTGTTTCATGTTAAAATTATAATTTATAATACTGGAAGCTGAAGTATTTGTGTAATTGTGGCAGCAGAAATCTCTATTGGTTGTGAAAAAAATAAAAAAAATAACATGGGGCCAAACACTTCCCTGAGCAACTGTGCATTTGACAGATAATACAATATTAACATTGTAGGTTATTAGGATTCATTCTTCACATGAGTCCATTTCATGGAGTCTGTTCTTTGACTTTGACCCCCTGAACTCACCATACTTCATTGGGTTTTATCCCAATGAACAGCCAGCCCTAACAGGGGTCCTTGAGGACCAGGGTTGTGAAGCACTGCAATAGAGAAAGATACAAAGAGTTGCAGTAAGGCATTGGGAGCCTTTAAAGGAAATTAAATCATTCATTTGAAGACAGATAAACACAATTCTTTGTTATTAACATTTTGCCCTGGGGGAAGTTAGACCATGTAAAGCACAAGACTAATCATCTGCTTCTTAACGAATGCTTCGGAATGTTCAAAATACATTTTTCTTGTTTTGTTCCTGCTACAAAACCATAATCTTAACATCTTCACTTCAAGTACCAAACATTAGGCCATGTTTAGAATACTTGATGTTAAGTGAACATGTGTTGTTTCTAATTAAGAAAAAATATAACATGTAAGGAAGAGTCTCAAGTCTTCGTGCGAATTTAAAATAACAAAACTGAATCAAATGCTTATTTTTAAACTTATTTTGTTCAAAGTGTGTTTGTTTAAAAAAAAATGGTGAATTCAATATGATATTGAAGTTTCCTAAATATGAGCCATTGTGTCAGCATGTATTTTGTGTATTGTAACATATCCACATAGTACATAGCCATCTAATATGAGGAATTGTCATACTATTAAATACTAAACCACTTGTAGAGGTCAAGGCCCTAGTTGCTGACCTAGATACAGGTTGTTTCAATGGGTTTTTGTATTGCTCTATTGCTCCATAGAGACAGGTGTATACATCAGACAGATTAGAGGATACAAATATCACTTTAAGGGTAGGGAACATCAATTTCTGAAGCATTAGCTGTAATAATGTTTTTAATCTGTAGCTCCTGAGTTTCTCAGAATGAAACCTATGGAAATGCAGAGATTCTCTGGTTAATAATATTGATATTTCCGCTTATTGCAAATAGTATTCACACACTGATAACATCTATTATGATGTGGGTGGTAATACTGCATTTTCAATATGCTCAGAATGACAACTAAATAAAAGAAAATACTTTTTCAGAGGTGTGTGTGAAACAAAATCAGTAATAATTGTTGTTGTTGTTGTTGTTGCACATGGGTTGGTTTTCATCAGCAGCAGTCCAAAGTATCAATTAAATCTCAGTCCTATTAACAGCTGGCATTATAAGAAACCAACTTCCCTTGTTAACATCTAGTGGCAGATTATAGAAATCAAATTCTCTGTCTTTTTTTTCTGCAACAGTTTTGGAGGGCATTTTGGCAGCAGAAACAGAAAACAAAGTGATTTTAATATAAGTAGCGAGGAAATGGGTGTGTGTTGGGGGGGGAGGGGGTGGAGTGTTTGTGGGGTGACTGGAAAATTACCAGAAGCTACACAGTGTGATATGGCATTTGCAACAACTGCCCACTAGGGACTTGTTTCTGCTGCTGGTATGCTGTTTATCCTGCGAGCCTGAGAATGCTTTACACTGTGATAATCTGGAATGGCAAAATGAAAGGGCTGGCATGATTACAGAACAAAGTACAACAGGAAAAGAGATAGATATTTAAACCTACCTCTGACTTGTTACTTCTGTGCTTTTATTTCATTTAATATTTTACACAATTGTATTCTATTTTATTATGATCTGTCTGCTAGTTTATATTTAGGAGACATGGGATGCCTATATATATATATATATATATATATATATATATATATAGGTTCCCAAGTAAAAAAATGTGATTCTTGAGAAGTGTTTCACTTTTTTTCAAGAAAGCATATGTTTATCATAAAGGTTTGTGGTCCCTGTCATCAGAAACTCACAGATTCACATACAAGGATTCATGTCAAAATATACCACAGTGTTTTGCCTTTCCCGACACACTGAAACATAAAATTCCTATATGTTGATTGAAACATATCATTAAATGTAAAATTTAAAATACATTAAAAGTATAGAAGAATAATGTTTTGTTGATCGATGCTAGTTTAATAGCCGAGACTGGTTATCCTGGTGTGTACTAAATTCTTCTAACTTGGTGAACCCAGTATTGTATACATTTCCAAATCCTGTTTAACATTTATTAGCCATTCAGAAGCTCCCATTATAAAAGCAATATGTTACCTATAATATGCTATATACCTGTCTGGCATCAGACTTCATTCTTATTCAGCCCTTTTTCACCTATCCACAAATTTCAGTCCAGCTCTTATTCTACAAAGATAAATCAACTTTCAGCTACTTGTATGTTAGTGGCTTTATATCCGAGGCCTCACAAACCTTAGAACAGTAATTAATTCCAAATTAAAATCATGTGCACTTCAGGGTACAATTTGGTTATGCTATGAAGTCAGGAAACAAGTATATTTGAATGCCTTGCTAAACCTAATGTAATTTAACCTTGATGCAAAACCATTTGATGGCATTTGTATGTAACTCTGAAGCTTTTTTGTTAATTATTATATAAATTATTATAATGATCATAATAATTATAGTATTCTTTGTTATATTAATAGATATAATTAGATTCTTGCCACTACTACAAAGCAGCTGATCTGCAGTATTGACCAACATCCCAAAGGCCTATGCGTATATGGGGGTTGTTTTTTTTGCATGCCACTCCTTTTCACCCTCCCCCCTGGTTGATTTTAATTGGTCATTTGGACGTACAGTTTAGTTAGTATGGGTAACAGAGTTATTCTTCCTAATTTCAAATGCGTTATTGTCTACCTGAGCAATGATACGAGCAGAATTCTGAAACCAAAATTTATGCTAGCATTTATTACTTGAATTTTTTTTTTTAAATCTTGTGAGTTTCTTAAAAGATGTGTTTTTTGTTCAGTTAAAAATCAACTAAATATAGTAGTTTGGCAGGTAATAACATCAGTTAGTCATCTGTGTATGTCAGTTATTACTGGTTAATATCACTATTATTTTTTATTACAACTTTATAATGCATTTACTCAACCACACTTGCTATTCCCTTTTCTTCCACGTGTCAGTCAATCTGTACACTGAGAGGAGCTCAGGTTTTCATATATAGTGAAAGGTCTGACAGAATGATATAGCATAGATGAGAATATTGTTCTCTGGAGAAGCAGGGCATGCCACATAGGCAGCATCATTAATCAGCCTTCGTACATGTGCAGTCCACCATCCACAATTAGTAATACTAGTAATATTCTCAGTTTTCTTGTCTTTTGCTTTTCACTTCAACTTTGATTTTGTATATCTGTTAATGCAATACAACTTTGGAATTGACTCTAGCCTGGTCCTACTCCACCACTCTGTAAAGCATTACTGAAGCAATCTGGGCCTTATTATGAGATATGTATTTAGGGGTTATTGGTTTTGATTAGTAACTGGTACTTTGTTTCAATCCCAGTATTTAGTGGTGCCATCTGGTGCTTTGTTTGGTAACCCTCATTTTTACGGATTTCACTGGGCGAGTTTCCTGTATCTGACTGCCTTGCAATACACTGCTTGTTACACAAACCAATGTTTTTCTGTTTGTTTGAGACACAAAAGGATGTTGTTTTAAATTAAAATTGGGATATAGAGTAATTAACCTGTGTCATCCATTCTGACTTTTCACCTGAATTTTCCCTTTTCTCTTAACAAAGTTTTATGCAGGCAGCTGTTTATTCTTACAAAAATTCTTCAATGCAATGTAGACAGGTCCATCTGTTGTGGATGACTTGATGTGAGATTTACATGTTTTGGTGTCTGCTCCATTGTTGTGCTTGGTGCATAGATAAGATATTATTTCCAAGTCTAAGAAGCTCCTTTTAATATCCTGACGGATTCCTACAATAGCGTATACATCTGGGGTCCTGAAACCTCACAGATGCTGGCAAAGATCCTGAATTCCACAGAGAAAAAGATGCAACACTGAAATCCCTTGAAAAGGAAGGGATTTTGAGAGGGGGGGGGGTTGGGGTCCTTCCTTTGCAAGTATGCTGTCCCTAATTGACTTGTGTTCACTAAGAAATACAGGACTCTTTACAGAACTGACATTCAAATTAGCAGCTCACTAAATGTAGTACATTTCATGAACAGTTATATAAGTGCAAAGTTTTAGATGATGTCACTATGTATACATTCAGGCGGTTGCGGCATAACATATTAATGGCTGAATTAGAAATACCAGATATCTGACATTTCCCAAAACACTTAATAATACATGTAATAATCTATGACTATCTAGCTTTCAGAAAGAATGTAAAATTGCAAGAAATCTGGAGGTCACCTATGTCTGTATGAACATCTTTTGAAGGTTGGGAGAAGCCTTCAGCACTGCCCCTGGAGTCTTTCCATTACAAATGAATCATGTCAGCTCTGACCATCCAGCCATTCCTGAAAAGCAGCATGCTTGGGTTGCAGATAGTACTTTTGGGATACAGACTTAGGAGTTTCGCATGGACGCATCCTGTTTTTTGTTTTTTTTCCGTAATGAAGAACATTGTCAGCATTCATTGGGTGTTCAAAGGATTTGATAAAGCCACTTGCTTTGTTTCCTTTTAATTTCTAATGCTGTTACATCTCTGGTCTCAGATGCTGGTGTTTAATTTGTGTTGTTCTGTGCAACTGCTCTAGTACATGAAGCAAAGCAGGGGTATACAAATGCTTGCAGAATTTAGGACATGAGGGTGAACTGGTGAATGGTATATGTGTGACACAATTTACATCTGAGGAGAGAGGGAAGTAGTTGAGCTATCATTGCACTTTAAGGCAATTTCACAATATTAGTAGTTAATCATGAGGATTGATCAATTCAAACTATATATATGAAATAGCCTTTATGTGTGATAGACCTACACTTACTTCCTGGGCCTTCATTTGCTATGGGTATCCTTCCAGCTCTTCATGTTTCTATGTTATTTCAACATTATATACCGTGTACTGTCCACATTTGGCGACACATTTATTCATTATTACAATGCTGCTGTGGATCTTACATATATAATACTAGCTGTCTGTCCTTTTCCATAAATGGGAAGAATCCTGCTGAAAATATACCAGGAGTGCATAGATTCCTGCAGAATTCAATTAAATGAAAACCATGAGCTTTTTAAATGTTGATGTTGTTTTAAACTGTTTCATAGATCAGTTTCACATGGGTTAGGATGGTTGTTTCCAGTCAGTCCAATGTGAAGCAATCCAGAGGAAATAGATTTTAAAATTGTTCAATGCAAGCCTCTGAAATCTTTATAAGGGCACAACAGCAACATTTAAAGCCATAAGTCATAAATCTAATGCTTTCTGGAAAAATGTTAATTAAAGAAAGATTGCTTGGTTTGCATTTCTCTTATGTATGTGTGTGTTGGGGGGTGGGGAGTTTTGAGGCTTCATAAGGAATATCTGCTTGAAAACATGAATATTAATTTATACAAACCCCCTCCTGAACTCTACAGTTTGAAGTAGATCTAATTTCTCAATACATTGCACAGAGTCATTTGTAGGTACAGGAGTTGGACAGTTGTGAAGAAAATAATTTTAAAATTCAACTATTATAATAAAAACTGCTTAGAATCATGTGTTAGTTTTCAAAATATATGAAATTTACACATTGACAGGTTTGTTATCAAATGCTAGCCCACTTGTTTATGTTGGCACTCAGAGAAAGTTATGGGATTGTTCAAACACATTTAGACCCCCTCATCCTCATACCAGAAGATCAGTCACTCCTATTAGGATTCTGGAGTTTAGAGAAGAGTTTGAGAAAATCAACTACCCTGGGTTTGACAAAAATAAATACATAAATAAATAAACTGAATGCAGATTAGTATACATTAAAAACAGGCCATAGAAATCTTTTCAACATTTCATTTTGTTCCCTGTGCTGGCCTTTAAAGTTGAAAGTAGCCAAGGAAAATCAGTTCAATGTCTTAACTAAATGTTTCCGGAAATGGATTCCTTCACTGCCACAGCAAGTATGTCGTAAGAACTTTGCATTACCCTATTTCATAAAACGAATGAAATGCCCAGAGACACACCAGCTGTACAGTTTATGTAACAACAATGTATAAATTGAAAAGAAACAAAATTAAGGATTTTGCCTTTGCCAATTTGGAAAGCACAACATATCAATTGCAATGATTTAAGGTAATGTATATGTTACAGCAGTAAATCCAATGGTCAGTCTGACTGTCCTTCTCTTATTTTTTAGTTATGGATCCTGAAGCGGACACCAGAGAGGAGTGAGTGGAGACAGCAGGAAGTCAAAAATCTAAAGTGCAAATGCAATTTCTGTCAATAGATAACTACTAAGTACTTCCAGTGGTATATTTAAATAAAGAAATCTGAAAGCTGTGCCAGTGCTTTCAAATAATATATTCTTGCACCAAAGAAGAAATAAAATTATTTAGCTGCACAGGGAGTCTTCACCGTTTGCCATGGCCTCCAAACACCAAGTCCTTATTTCCGAATGTTCCAATGCTTCTTTATAATTGTAATCCATTCACAGTTTCCTCAGGCTGTCTTCACTGTCGCATCATTTCCGCTTTGCCCTTGCCCTTGCCCTTGCCCTTGCCCTTGCCCTTGCCCTTGCCCTTGCCCTTGCCCTTGCCCTTGCCCTTGCCCTTGCCTCCCAATAGCTGTGTGTGTCTCTCAGTCAGGTATTCTAGTGTGAGCTGCTGAATGAAGAAAGCCCCCAGCTTATATAGCTGGGAGATAGAGTCAGGGGTGAAGGTGAAGATAAGGGAAGCAATGCGGGTGAGAATGTGACCGGGCGGTGTGCGCTTGGCAATGAACTTAAATTAAACACACATGCAAACAAACCAATTCAAAGTAATTAGGGAAAATAATAGTAAAAGAAACCAATGACCAGGTTAATAGTAATTCACAATAGCAAGGAAACACAGTGAAATGTTATATTAAAGTGCACACATCAAACAAGGTGAACAAAAAAACAATAATCAATAATTTAATAAGAAGTGGTTAAGGTCAGTCACACCCTGCTTGTGACAAAAATATGACAAGAATGTCAATTGACAATAGTTTCTATTTCCTTAATAAAGCTAAAACAAATGCATAGTCTAAATGGGTTTGAGCTTACCATAGCTTTGTAAGTAATTGTGACAAAACCATAGTGCATGGATTGGCTAAATCGTAACTATAGTGCAGAACATTGGACTTCATGACCCATGTCTATAGTCACTAAGTACATTCTATTCTTTCCCTTCCTCTCCAACAGTGGTCCCCAACCCTGGTTCTTTATTCCCTGGTCCATCTTTATTCTTCAATAAAGTTAATGAGCACATATACAACCAGAGGTGGAAAGAGTACAGAAAAATCCTACTCAAGTAGAAGTACTGTTACTTTGATGACATTTTACTCAAGTAGAAGTACTGGTTTAAAAAACTCCACAAGTAAAAGTAAAAAGTAGCTAATTTAAAAAGTACTCAAAGTACAAATTAGTTACTTTTAACAAAGCATTGCTACATGATCTCTAACCAAACGCTAACACACATATATGTATACACACACACACAGGTGGGTGACAAATTAAAGGAGAAGCCTGAATAAATGAGTGGAGGAACATAACGAATGCAGATGCCTCCAAAGAGCTGTAAAGCATGATACAATTAAGCAATTAACATCCTATCATGCTCTGTGGCATGTATACAAATGCTGAGCAGGCCCAGCTGACCTCAATTTTGGATCAAGATGGCAAGAGGAAAGGATCTAAGTGACTTTGAAAGAGTGATCATTATTGGGGTACGAATGGCAGGAGCTTCAGTCACACAGACGCACAACTGTCTAGTGTTCTCGACAAGTGGGCATGTGTGGGACACCAAGAGAACGGTACAGGCCTGACTGCTCAACCCCTACAGTGAGGGGGTCTGGAGGCTCTGTTATGCTGTGGGGGGCATTTTCCTGTCATGGTTTGGGTCCACTTGTCCCCTTAGAGCAGTGGTTCCCAACCCTGGTCCTGGAGGACCTCCAATTATTTAATTGAACCTTAACTGAAGTAAAAAATCTGCGTATATATGACTTTTTAAATTGGGTAATAAAAGGGTTGTTTAAAATAATGAAAAGGCTCTGATTTAGGAAATTATTAGTTCAATTAAGGGTTCAATTAAGTAATTGAGAGCTCAGAGATATGCAGAGATATGTAACAATGTAACGGTTTTATTTATTTAAAAGTTTGTGTTATTATTATTTCTAAATGGCTGTAGCTGATATTTAAATAATTAAATACAAATAAAATCACAACACCACCTTATCTAGAACACAAATAAGTGTTGATATAACTTTATTATTAGTTTATTGCAGACAGACTAAAACGAATGACAAAATGGAATACCATTAACTACAATGTGGAGTTGAATGCCCATAGACTACAATGCGGAAAACAGAAGGACTGCCTATATCCCACTCAGGAATCCTAAAATCCTGAATACACTTTCTTTAAAATAACCTCATATAAAAAAATAAAGTGGAATGACATTGAATGACAGCTGCTTTCTATGGAATGACAGACCTGGGATACTGAAAACATAGCACAAATAGGATTGACTGCCTATTAATCTACATTGCCTTAGTTTACATACAGTTGCCCATTTACACAGATCATTTTCAGATAAGGTTGAACTGGTCTGTCATTCCATGTCATTACACTTTTATGTTTTATATTAAGTTATTTTAAAGAAAGCGTATTCAGGATTTTAGGATTCCTGTGTGGGATTTGGAGATATACACCATTCTTCTGTCACTGGCCATTCCGTTTTGTCATGCGTTTTAGTCTGTCCCTGTATTTTACAGAAACATCTCTTTCCAAGAGAGTACCGGTTTGTAATTTCTGATATTGTCTGATATGTTGTCAACATTGAAGAATGATGTATTTGTTATTTTTCTTCACACACTTAATAACCTTTAATTAATAAGCTTTCTTGACAAAAATCGAACAATTATTTTAACACTGCCAGCCAGGAAATCAACAATAACAGTATTGTAGCGACCCAGGCAGACCTTTAAAGGACTTTGTTCTCTCTGTTTGCGTCTGTCTTGTGCCTTTTTGATCATGTATATAGTTCTGTATGTTAAGCTCCCTTCCCTCACAGAAGTGTTATTCCTGGGTCACCTTGTGGGTCGAGAAACGGAGGGGGGCGCAGCCTGTGACTGGTCATGCTGTATGGGAGGAGGTGGATTCCAAGCTACCTATCCGACTGTGGGTGGAATGTCATGGAGGTCAGAGGTTTTAGGTGAAGAACGAAGAAAAACATCCGGGTTTTTGGAGAGTGGCACGTGTGTGCCGGGGCTTCGTCCCAAATCACACACTTGCTCCCGACACCCGTCGACAAGTGTACACTTTGCGTGACGTTGTGCTTACGTCACAGTGTGCACTTGAGTGAGGATGGTGGAGGATGAAACTAAAAGCGCTCAATGGAACCCACTTCAGCATCTTTACCTTTGTCTGAAAAAGTACCTACGCAGTCTTTTCTTGTATTTGTATTTAATTAAAATAGTAATAATAATAATAATAATATTTTTTAAATACACTGTTCGTTAATATCACCTCCTAGTTTTATAGGATACTACTTCAGTAATTAATAAAATTATAGTTTCCAAAACATTTTTTGGTTTAACGTTCTAATCGTATATTTAAATCATGATTATATAATCATTTTATTTTATCTATCTATGCATTATTTCCTTGATACATAATTTAACAATTTCTACAACTTTCTAGCTAACATTACATTTATATACACCCGCCGCTGCTATATTCTGCCAGTTGAGTGTCTCCGCCTTTAACGCAAAGAGTTCTGGGACTTCAGCGCTAAAACACTTCCGCATATGGTGCTCTTTTGTACACTCCGTCGAAGGGAGCATTGAAGGGCACAAACGGCTCGATTAGGCTCCCTTCACTGGCTCCCTACGGGTTTGGGACAGCCCTTAAGATGGCCACCGTAGTACTTCCACCCCGCAAGGGAAGGGAACAAGTGTGCGATTTGGGACGCAGCCCGGGTGTGTTAGTTTTGAGCTGCTTTGACTTGAATAGGTTTCGTTCCTTCTTTTCTTTGGGCGTGGCCTCAGCCGTAATAGGGGCCCTGGTTTGAACCCAATAAACGCAATTTTGTGTTGGAGCTAACATTGTGTCCTTATTATTTAAAACGCCGGGGTCATCACAGTATTAACAGTAAATGAACAGTAAGGGCTTATGACACGCACTTTAATGGACTAAGTAGTTCTAGATTTGCATGAACAGTTTTGCTGGAGTTCATGATTGAATTCCAGGATCGTTAGAAACTCTGAGCCGATCAGAGGACAGGCAGACAGGAGCTGGATCAGCTGCCATTATTCAATTATGTATCAAAATGTGCACATATAAATACACAAGAATAATAATAATAAAACAAACTTTACACAATACATTGTATATTTGCACATATCTTAGCAGGAAACTGAAATATTACATAGCCTATAGCCTAGTATTATGCAACGTGAAAGCGCTTAGAAATAGCTCCGTCTATTACAGCTGTGTGCATCAATGCAGTAAATGCGGTTTTCAACACTGCAGTGCCAATGACAATAATATATGAATATACTTGTAGAAAATCACGTTTCAGGACACAACACGAACCCTTTCACAATTATTAATTGTTATTACAAAGCCCAGATTGTCGGCTATATTGTGTTCAGTATATCCTACAGCATAAACTGCAGGTCCCGCGGTTGGAGAAGAAAGTGTTTGTAACTTATTACATTTGATGAGTTCACAGCTGAAAAGCCGTATCAATATTTAATTCAAATATTTTGTGACATATAAGAACGGATAAGCGGGAGAAATGCACACACGCCAAGATATTTACCATCTGCTGCCATTTGTTTTTTTCTGATACTTGAATTAATATTGGTTCGGCGAAGTCAAATAAATAAATAAATCACGACCCCGTCTTTCAATTCGATGGTCGAAATGAAACGCTGGTTTCGATCGATCTTCGATTTCGATTACACAATATACACCCTGCTCACTAACACTCTGGGCTAGATAGCTGTAGTTAACTCACCCCACTGCTGCTGTACTTATTTACTAACCAGCCGCAACTATCACACACACAATGTGATTGGCCTGTTGAGTGTTGTGGGCTTGACATTTGAATGCATTGCTCCTTCATTGATTGGTCTATTTGTCTGTCGTCCATGTTTTGTTTTTCCACGACAGTCTACAAAATTTGTACTCTGTAACGAATGCCTTTTTAAAAGTAGCGAAGTACAATACTTCACTCAAAACATGCTTAAGTGAAAGTAAAATTACCACATTGGAAAAATACTCAAAAAAGTACATGAAAAAGCTACTCAATTACAGGAACGAGAGTAGTTGTAATTCGTTACTTTGCACCCCTATATACAAACGCAGGCTGAGTTACATCCTAAACTACCTGTTTTGGAACTTCAGTCAACACAGAATATTAGTCATCTTGATTCCCTTATACAATCACTACCAGTAGAGATGTTGATGCCGTGATTCTTTTCTGCAGATTGTTGAGAGATCTTCACCTCTGCACATCAAATAGAACTTGATGTCACAATGAACTGCAGAGGGAATACAAAATGGAGAAAATTATGCTTTGCTTATAAGTTGTAAACTGGAAACCTTACCAATACAGCATGGAATACATACAGAGCTATTTCAAGATGAGCCACTAGCAGTAGCCCAACAAGGGCAACTAATCAAAAACTATATTATGCATCTTTGAGATAGATTTCCAAACAAAATGATAGGCATATTTCCTTATCTCTGCTGTATTTCTGTGTTCTCTAGTTTTAAAATAATGGTACGTAAAACAACTCACAAAACATATTTATGTTTCTCAGCTAATGCCTAACATGTAACAATGGGAGTCTTGAAGCATAAATCAAGTAAAATAAATAAAATAGGAATACAAGCCAAACACTAATACTGCACAGCGGAATTCAATTCCCAAGAGTTTTGTCCTCCAGATCACATTCAGCTCTTTAGGGTGTGAATCTAAGAGCTGGCCAAGAGTTAGCCTTCAACTGATCCTTTCCTTGTCAACGCAAGACATATTGTTTCAATCAACAGGTTTAACTTTTTAACTGCATCAACATTATTGGACATACTGGCTATAACAATCTATATGGGTTTTCTCAATGGGCTCCACTGGAATTGTGTATTAGGACAAACAATGACCACATGAGCAAAGGCTTTCCTAATCAAAACAACAAGGAGCATCTCACAGTTTTTAGGCCCTCAAGAGCAAAACTGATTCATGAAATGGTGGAGATGTGACTTAAATGGTCTTTACAGACTGCAGAGACTTATCTAACACTCTACACAGAATCTGTCACTTCCTCATCAACTTCTCGGCTCAGTTACTCGTCCAGACCTTGGTTCTCTCCTACCTGGATTACTGCAACTCCCTCTTGGCTGACCTACCTGTCATTGTTACCCACCAACTCCAGCTCTTCCAGAACTCGGCTGCTTGTCTGGAGTTCCTCTGAGCTACTCCACTATTCTGCTCCCTTCAAAGGCTCCCAATTTCAACATGCATCCAGTTCAAGACATAGACTCTTGTGCACCTAGCTACTTTCAGACTCTCCTCTCTCTTGTGGATGAATGACCTTTCTTAATGAGGTCAGGACTGCATAGTCCCTGAGCACCTTCCACTGATTACTCAGACACATCTGTTCAAACTACACCTGTAATTTATCAACTTTTATTTTCCTGTAGCTGTTCAGCACAATTGACATCATGTAAACATGCTGCCTTTTGCTCATGCTTACTTATGTATTGTTGGAACATCTACTAGGTGAACTACATGAACTAGGATGTTGCTTATTATATTTTGTATTGATTATACTACTGCACTCTCGTAATGCTTAAAATGCTTGTTTTTTTCTGCAGCAAATAACATCCTTAACATTGGCCATGGGCATTATTTTCAGCAATGCCCCAAAGACTGGATGCATGTGCAGAATTCCTCCTTTGTGAAAAAGCAATTCTTCCAGACCACGGTTTATATTCAGACTTTTTTTTACAGGGTTGTACAATGCACATGCTTTTCATGTTTTATATTATTTTGATTAACCTCTTATTTAGGTCTACACTTGGTAGTCCTGAATTTCTAGTATTTCCATCTGCAACATTTATATTGTAGTGAAAATAGGCAGAAGGTGCAATATATATATAACATTTATGATCTGCACACCTGGGAATTTGGGCATTAAACTCCATTTTCACCAGGAGCATTTGTTTATTGTCAGCAGTTATCATGTTACAGCTTGTAGCCTGTAACAGTTGCATAATGGGAAATTCCAAACACATTGCGTTTCACCATTAACTCTTGGCAAAAGTAAATGCAGTAATTATTAATAATACACATAAGCCCTAAAAATATGTAAACACTTGAACAGGAAAACAGACTAAACCACCCAAGTGACTCTATGACCCAATACAATTTTCCTTTTTGAAGGGAATAAGAGCTCTAAAGTCCATTTGACTTAAAACCTCACTGACCTAATTTTTTCTCCAATTTGACTAAATGCACAAATCTATGAAAGCCGCTGCCTGGTCAGACATTTCAGAGGCAGGGAACAGCAGTGTGTTTTTTCACTGCCCTAAATCAAATAACAATACAAAGGAATAGAGTAATCATATTATCCATGTTGAGTGGGTCAAAAAACCTGTGTCCACAAAACCTCCACAAACAAGGCCTGGATTTTTATAGCTACTGCAGCTAGAACAGAAGAGGGCTTATTCAGCAAAATAAATAACTAAATATAAATCACATCTATGTATCTGGAAGGTCACAACTTCAATCCGAAACAGACTGAAATAGTTGTCTTTCAAATGCCTGTGGTTCACCATAAAAACCCTACTGTACCAGTCTTGGAACTTCTGCATTCGTTTAACAGATGAAGCTTTGTGCTACAATAAAACATCAATATTTGTTAGCACTCAAATGTATTCTCACATGCAAAGCCCTGGTGCAGTCTCACAGAGGCTTGTATAACATCTGATCGCTGCCTTGCCAGGTGATCTGGACCTCTTGGCAATGGTATAACAAGCTTCTCTGCTCCTTTCCCTAATCCACACTGTCTTCCCCTCCAGCACTAAAATGTTCTGTATAGCTTTAATGAGGCCCCACTCAGATGCTGGCAGTTTGCAATCGCTTCAAGATCCCAACTAAGTGAAGCTTGATGAAGTGTGAACTGAGGCTTGCATGCTAGTCATGTCTAAGAACATGCCGCTTAAAGAACATTCTCTGTGCACACACTTATATATAGGATATAGAGACCTGCAAACTGAAAAGCTGTCTTAAATTTGGGGTTTTAATCATGTGCAAGCTGCTCAAAGGATAATGAGAGGAGAGGTTACAGGAAGGAAAAGGCGGGCTAAGGAAACAATGAAGGCTGTTTTGAAGAATTACCACAATGTTTAAGTGTTAACAACAGAGGCAGCAATAGGATCCGTAGGCATGGCTGCTACCTTAGAATTACTTCTTCTAAAAATAGGGTGAAAAGAATGACAGTCAAAACGATTAAATGCTATTTACATGTGAGTTTCAGTCTTTCCAAATGTGATGCTTTTAAGTGACAAATTTAAATCAGTGAGGATGAATTACAAATGTGGCATTGCATAGCTGTCTAAGTGAAAGCACTGTAGTAATCCCAGCCTCAGCAAATTAAATTGGCCACCTAAAGGTTCATGTTCTTGTTCTTATTTTGGATATAAATCCTTTATAGCTTACACGTATTATGCCAAACCATAAGACACAGGTTATGAACACATAATACTTGAAAAAACGTCATTGCAGTTCATACTTTGCTTGTATCCAGTTGATAAAACAATGATCAGAAAAGACCTGACATTATACCAGATAGATAAAAATCCAATATTAACTGCTTAAAGGCTTGTGTGCAAAAGTCTCAAATAACTTAAGTTAATTAGGTCCTGCATTTCTATCTGTCATGCAAAACAGATCCCAGTTTGTTATCTCCACAGAAAGGGAGCAGTGTCTCGGCACAGGGGTAAGAGATATGTAAAGTGCTAAAATAAAACTGGTTCAACAAATTCAGTCCATCCACTGTCTTTCTTTAACCGAAAAAGCGAGATGCAGTTCACTTATCTCGTAAACAGTCCTGATCCCTGTAGTCTCTGTACCATAGGAGTTCCCCTACACCGCTGCACAGCTGTGGCTCCCTTCAGGTTCAATGTGAAATCAGAAGTGTTACATTGTAGGCTGTTATTATTTAACATTTATTTAGCATTACTACGAGCTATTGTTCAGTGTAACTGCGTGTGTCTAGCACGGTCTTTGTCTATATTCAGAAAAAAAGCGGCCATTAATTGTGCTATCAGCAGTCCTGTGTGGGAGGGAGTACCATCCTGACCAGCCTTGTGTCATTCAATGTAATGCAGGTGTGCACTGTCCTAATTAGTTACAGGTGAAGTATTTAACAGCCCCCTGGCTCTCTGCGCCAGCAGTCAGCACCAGCAACCTTCAGTGCCCCCCCTCCTCTCCCATCACACCCAAACCTCCCACTGACCAAGCCTCCTTTTCTTCATTCTCATCTCTCTCGGACTCTGAAGTTTCCACTCTCCTCCTATGTCACAAACTTACAATGTGTGCCCTGGACCCTCTCCCTTCTTGCCTCCCCCAAGCGACCACTCCTGATCTGCTCCCCTTCAACTCCTCCCTTCTGAACTTCTCACTCCTCTCTGGCTGTTTCCCCTCTGCATTTAAACAAGCTGCTGTCATCCCACTCCTCAAGAAACCAACCATTGATGCCACCTCTCCTCAGAACTACTGCCCTGTCTCCCCACTCCCCTTCCTCTCAAAGACTCTCGAGTGGGTGGTCCACCGTCAGCTCTCTGACTTTCTGTCCCAACACTCACTCCTTGATCCTCTGCAATCCGGCTTCCGCACAGCTCACTCCACTGAGACGGCTCTCCTGGCAGTCACTGACTCCCTCAGCTGTGCTTGGACAGCCTCCCTCTCCTCAGTCCTCATCCTCCTTGATCTCTCTGCAGCATTTGACACCGTCGATCACTCCATTCTCCTCTCCTGCCTCGCTGACCTTGGAATCTCTGGGACTGATCTCACCTGGTTCTCCTCCTACCTCAGTGACTGGTCCTACCAAGTGACATGGCGAGGTTCCTCATCCACCCCCCAACCTCTCCTCACAGGCGTACCCCAAGGCTCCGTCCTGGGCCCCCTTCTGTTCTCTCTCTACACTCGCTCCCTGGGCCCCCTCATCGCATCCCATGGTTTCTCCTACCACTTCTATGCTGATGATGCCCAGATCTTCCTGTCTTTTCCCTCTTCTGACCATCTCATCCCCTCTTACATCTCTTCCTGTTTGTCTGCTATCTCCGCCTGGATGCACTTGCACCACCTCAAGCTCAACCTCTCCAAATCGGATCTCCTGTTTTTCCCCCACTCTTCCTCACCTTCTGCTGATCTCTCCATCTCGATCCCCTTGGAATCCACCACACTCTCTCCCTCTTCTTCCACTAAAAATCTAGGAGTCACCCTTGATCCTGCGCTCTCCTACACCCAGCACATCACCACGCTGACATGCACCTGTAGATTCTTCCTGAGCAACATACATCGAATCTGTCCCTTCCTCACCGACTACTCGACTCAGCTGCTCGTCCAGTCTCCCGCCTGGACTACTGCAACTCCTAACCGCCCGCTCCAACTCATCCAGAACTCTGCGGCTCGTCTGGTATTCTCTCTGCCCCGATTCACACACGCTACTCCACTGCTCCGCTCCCTCCACTGGCTCCCGATACCAGCACGCATTCAGTTCAAGACATTGACCCTCACCTACCGCTGTCTCGACCACACTGCACCAAGTTACCTTCAGTCACTCGTCTCTCCATACATCCTCTCCAGACCACTGCACTCCTCCAGTGCCAGAAGACTAACTCTACCTCCTCTCCACCTCCTTCTTCCAGAGCCTGCTCCTTCCCTGGCCCCTAAATGGTGGAATGACCTTCCCACCGAAGTCAAAACAGCAAACACTGGCGCTTACTCAAGACTAGGGGTGTGACGATACACTTAGCTCACGAGACAAGACGATATTTCTGTCCACGAGAACGAGATGAGGCGATATTTTATCACTATTTTTAAGAAATTTTCGATGACGAAATATATGACTTGAAAAATAGTATTTTATTCGACTGAAAGTCACAAAATGCAAAACAATGCAGGTGCATTTTGAAATGTTTGAACTAATCATCTTGTAATGAATGTTACTTCAGTTCTACTTTCTGAGTATGAATTATCATATGCAGTAAAAGACAGAACTATATGCAAGCACTGTAAAAGGTTTTGCCACAAACTCAACTGACTGGCTTCTCTCCTGTATGATTTCACATGAGTCTCTTCAGACCTTTTAACTGTGCATGAACTATGCATGATCTTCTAACTTCTAATTGAAGCTGTGTGTGACCTTCTAACTGAACTCCTTTCCACAAATTGAACATAACAAATTAAAACAGTATAAATAACAAAAATAAATAATACTAAGTTTTTCTGTCTGTCTTATTTTTTAGTGCAACCATAATCAAAGTAGTACTCTCTCAATACTAAAGTGCAAACAGAGACTTTTTCTTCAAGCATGATACAGAGCTAAGAGATGGTTACAACTACACAGCCCAGCCTAAGATATGGTCATGAGGCATCTCTTCTGTAGAGTTCAATTTCCCTCTCGATCCCTCTGTTGGACTGTTCTGGCTCAGTAGAGAAAGAGTCCCCTAGCAGATCCTCAAGTGCCGTCTTCTTGGAAGCAGGTTCTGTCTCTTCTGCCTCAGCTCCCAGAGCCCCCTCTCCTCCATGTGTGGGATAGTGAGCTCCACCTGCTGCCTCTTCTCCCCTCTCCTCACTCACCTCAGCTGTGAAACAGCAGAAACACTGGCGTTAACCTTAATAAGCAGCAAAGAGCCCCCCTCTCCTTCTCAACATACACACTCAATCTGATGCTCTCTTGTTTCTAACACACACACACACACTGCATGAATCCATTACAAAATTTCAGTTGGTACTGAGTAGGTAGAAAACATTGTTATACACACACACTCAAAAGGAGGAAAGCAATTTAAATTGATTCATACCTGATTTTGCTGCAACTGTTTCGCCTTCGTAAGAACATAAGAACATAAGAAAGTTTACAAACGAGAGGGGGCCATTCGACCCATCATGCTCGTTTGGTGTTCATTAATATCTAAGTGATCCAAGGATCCTATCCAGACTATTTTTAAATGTTCCCAAACTTTCAGCTTCAACCACATCGCTGGGTAGTTTATTCCAGATTGTGACTACTCTCTGTGTAAAGAAGTGTCTCCTGTTTTCCGTTTTGAATGCCTTGAAGCCAATTTCCATTTGTGTCCCCTGGTGCGTGTGTCCCTGCTGATCTGGAAAAGCTCCTCTGGTTTCTTCTCATCAAATAAGACTGTGGTGGCTGTCTTCAAAGGATTCAGCAGCTTCACAAGGTCTTCGGTATCAATGATATTGCAGCTGTCAAGTGTGTTTCGGGCGTTTTGTCTTATCTCTGGGCTGGTGAGAGCTGCCGCTATGGCGGCTTGCTGCTCCAGGTAACGATCCAGCATATCCAAGGTGCTGTTCCATCGCGTGGTAATGTCCATGATTAACTTGTGTGATGGCAGTTGTAGCAGCTTCTGCTTGGACATCAACACCGCGGTAGCTGTTAAACTCTGTTAAAAAAGCAGCCACACATCTCACCCGCCTGAGCAAACGAGTGACGCACGGTACACTGAGGCCAGCCTGGCACCAGGTGCTAAATGTCCGCCAGCGGTCGGAATACTGCAACCTCGTAGAGGGAGCTCTCACCGACTGAATAATGGCTACTACTGCGTCTGACAGACCCCAGGCAATCAGATGCTCCCGCTCAGGGGCCAGACCCAGAGCTGGAGGAGGCCCGGATTGGGGTGCCAAAGCATGCCCTGCACCTGGGACAACAAGTCCGCTCTCACTGGGAGCTGCCAAGGCTCTCCGTGTTGGAGGGTGATCAGGTCTGGGAACCAGAATCTGCAAGGCCACCGAGCGGCTATCAGCAGAACTGTTGAACCGGCTCCACAGTTGCTGTACCACAGACGGGTGGAGGCGCCATTCTGAGACCAGGGAGCCTCCCCAAGAGGGGCTGAACACAATGTCCATGCACTTGGAAAAAGGGAAAACAGCAAACTCGAATGCTCGGCCCTCTTAGGCGAAGTGGAGGAACTTCCTGTGCGCCTGCGCAGTAGGGATGTGAAAGTAAGCAACTTTCAGATCCACTGAAATGAACCAGTCGCCGGGCCTGACGGCCTGGGACATGGGTCACAGGTTGAGCATGCTAAAGTGGTTCAGGCGTCTCCAATCCAAGATGTGGCGGAAACCGTCACTTTCCGTGGGAACTAGGAAGTGTGGGGATGAGAATCCCCTGTGCTGCCCCAGTGGGGGCACCTCGCAAATTGCTTGCTTCTCCAGGAGAGCAGCGATCTTGACGCAAAGTGCCACACATTGCCACGGGTCCCTCACTCATGGCAACACCATGTCTCAGAAGGGGGGTGGACGGGCCTGAAACTACGAGGAGTAGCCAACTGTTGAAGTTTGGAGTTGCTGGGAGGTATATGGGTGGGCCAGAGACCGCTGGAATATCACAGGGTCGAGGCACAGGAGGGGGAGGGGGCGGAGGTCCACCAGCCGTCCTCCTGATGCATGTCATGCCGGACCGCCGGGGGTCAAGATGTAAGGCCTGGCGCCCAGCTGCCGTATGGGGCGCCTGCCTGCCAGTTCGAAGATCAGCAGGGGGACGGGATTGCTGCCTGGGCCGCTGCCTGGGAGCCAAGGTCGAGAGACATTGCACGTCAGCATCTCCTCCATGGAGGTGCCAAAAGTAAAGCCCGGCGATATGGGCGCGTCTAAGAGGTGGGTCCTGTTTGTGACAGGCACTCGTCTTGCCATGCCGCCACAATAGCTGCCAAGGAGCGTCCTGTTGCCCTTGCGCCGTGACGCATCACATTGACCAGCAGATCGGCCGCCCACCACTATCTCTCTGATAGGGGGCGGTGCCTGTGATCCAGTGACTGGGTCCGGGGCCTCAGCCAGCTGGGCCAGGTAAAGGGCCAGCAGGCTATCGGTGTTACACAGGCGAGTCTAGAGCAGGGTCTCCATCACACAACATTGCCTGTCAGGACAGGCCAAGTCACGTGACTCTGCGGACAGCGCAGCGAAGGTGGAGTTCACTCGGGGGAAGTCCACCAGTCCCGCTTCAGCCACACCCTGAGTTCTGGCATAGGCCTCCCCAGCCCAAGCCTGGGCGCATGGCCGTAGCAGCGTGCACTGTGGGCACTGCAGGCAGGAGGGCGCAGCAGTTGAAGCAGGAGGAGATGCAAGCCCTGGAGGAGGAGACGGAGGAGCTTGGAGAGAGGCGGAGATCCAGCGCCTCCGAGGCCCCCCCATCACTTGCTGGAGTGGGGGATCTTTGGGCACGGTGGAAAGTGTGGCGGTGCCCGGTGGAACGGCAGACCTCCGGGCGCTCCGTAGCGGCCAAATTGCACCTGCTGTCGGTTCCCAGACCGACGGGGCATAAGACAGTTTGTTTTCTCAGATGATCCCGCAGGTGAAGAAGTTGGATGTGGAGGTCCTGGTCTGGTATGATTAGGCTATGAAGCTGGTAGGACATATTGCCAAATTCACAAAATTGGCGTTGGAGGCGGCTTATTGTAGAGAAATGGACATTACATTTTCTGGCAACAGCTCTGGTGGACATTCCTTCAGCTCAAAACTTGAGCCTTCTGTGGCATTGTGCTGTATGACATAGTTTCACAGATGGTGCTCAGTTGTATTTTGCACTTTTTCATTTTGTGTATTGGATTTCATGTGCATTCTTTTTCATACCTGAGCAATTGCCCTATCTGTAGCAAGCCCTTCCTGTGGATTGGTCAATGCTGCAGCCCTTATCGATTGATTTCACCTGTCATGCTCTAAGTGGGGAATAAAAGCAGACTGCTGGAGAAACCCAGCACTTGTTCTCAGATACCAAGTTGGGTTTCAGCAACCAGCAGAAATAACTGGCATCCACACAGCTCTTGTTGTATCCTGGGGAGAGAGCAGCAACACCAATTTCAGTTCAGAGACTGTGGGAGTTGTATCCATTCCAACACTGTGGTATGTTAAAGAGTCCTGAGATGGACACTTGCAGGAGAACACTTTACTTACCTGTACACAGATTCCCTGGTTGTGGAGCACCTCTATGACTGAAGATCCTGTTGAATAAAGATTGTATTAGTATTGGACTTTTAGGAAATAGTATCAGAAGAACATTATTCTTTTATCTTTTTTTTTTTTTTGGTTTTACTGCCCGGGTTAATTAAAGGCATTTTAGATAATTTACATATTGATATATCACATGTGAAAAGTAATTGTGTGGTACTGTGACTGAAAACTTATTGCCCTGTGCTGCTTATGTTGTGCTTTTGCTTGCTGAGTCCTTATTGGTGTACTGAGATTTGGAGATGGGCCAGCGCAGGGAGTAGTAGGGTGTGGGGAGCCCCGCTTCTCATAAAACAAGGGGTGGCATAGACAATAACTGCACATTTCAGAGTGGCCTTTTATTGTACCCAGCACCTGTGCAATGATCATGCTCTTTAATTAGCTTCTTGTTATGCCACACCTGTCAGGTGGATGAATTATCTTCGCAAAGGAGAAATGCACACTAACAAATTTCTGAAATTTGAGAGAAATAAGCTTTTTGTGCTTGTTGAAAATGTCTTTAAATGTAAGATACTTATCATTTTCATATGCCAGAATTGCCCCCTTTTTTACATGGAAAAAGAACCAAGGATAACTACCAAAGAGATACAAGCTGAACTCCAAGGTGAAGGTACGTCAGTTTCTGATTGCACCATCCATCACTTTTTGAGCTAAATAGTTTTGAATATCACTATAATCCAGTTATTTATTATCTTTGCTAAGGGGTACCAACAAATGTGTCCAGGCCATTTTAGAATATCTTTGTAGAATGAGCAATAATCCATCTTTTTCCACAGCTTATTTGCTTTATTCTATGACATACCAAAGGCATACAAGTATACATGATGCAATAGCTTTTAATTTCATCACTTTTCAGGAGGAATAAAGCATTATTTCAATTAGCTGTAAGGGTACCAACATATTTGAGCATGTCTGTATATATACATATTTGTTCCCTATAGTATGTCACTCTTTTATAATAAAAGCTAACCAAACCCAAACTTTGCCAATCTAACTGAGATCATATCTTGTGAAGGTTTCAGTTAGGTTGCATTAAATCCAGCTAAAACAGAAGAAGTTATTATTGATTGTTCACACTGCTTAACAAACTTCACCCAGGCAACCCATATGAACCAAGTGTGAATACACCCATGATGAATCCAAGTTCCTAGCTGCATTTCTTCTTGTTTCTACAAGTACTCTTTCAATGGTAGGCTATACATTTATGCCTCCCAAAATATACAACAGAGAAGCAAGGAAATTTTCTCCTGGAAAACAAATTACAATTATAAAGAGATTTAAATTTCATGACTGTTGCATGTGCACATTTTCTCTACAACATCATGACATGTTTTATAAAAACCTAAGATGGAGAGAATGCAGATTTCCATATATTGCATTAAATTAACCAGTCTTTCACTTCTTAGGCTCAAGTCAAGCCTATTGACTGCTAAGCTTCAGTTACCCAGGGAAACAAAGTACATGTAACTTTTTCACTTGCAGTTGTTCTTCAAAAATAGAATTTTCCTTGAAGCCATTACATTACACTTCTATTACAGCCCTTGTTTGAGGATGGTCATGCCGGTAGAGTCATAGGAAAAAGTCATGTGTCTGCTTCCTGGTGGCTGTGCAGGCCTTGGTTTTCTGTCTACATTCTCTTGTTGTGCTTTGCCCTCTCCACACCCTAAGTGGTGCTTTGATGTAGAGCTAGATGTATTTTCCAAGGCCCTCTTTGAGACGCTTCACTTGGCTGAGTTGAAGCTGGTATCTTTGAATACTGCATTTATACTGACTACTGTGCTCCAGCTGTATACACTCTTGGTGCATCCCTCTTGTACTCACTTTGCTTGTGATGTCTCCAGGGTTACTCATCAGCCTAACCTTACTTTTCCTTTCTATAGTTCTCTCCTGATTCCATTACACCTGTTCAGGGACGTTACATTACTAAATGGACTGTACTAGAGGGATTTGCTGCACAGACCAGTTGTTTGTGTGGGAACGGTTGTTATGGTGCACGGATGCTGGTTCAGGAGCTTTCCAAACCTGTCCGTTGTGAACAATATAGTGATGCCTGGTGACCCCTATTTCCTAGTTTAGTCTTGTTGGAGGTGTGCAGGTACCTGTTGCTCACTGCCCACCCCTGGTTTTTCAATTTGTCCTTCAGTTTCCAGTTGAGCATGGCACTCTATCCCCAGTATCCCATCCCCCTTTGGGTAGTATTCTTGACTTGAAAGATAACAATAGGTTGTGAATGTAATACCATTTATCTGAAAAAGAGAATATTACCCAAAGGCTGCAAGGCCCTGCGAGAGCATGTTGGCTCTGGCAAAAAGAGGCAGTATGTCTGTGCACTGTACTAGTTAAAGCAGGCAGGCAGCAAGCAGCCAGTGCGGCCCACATATGCTTCTTTGTTACATAAATCTTTCATGAGTTTCCCATGGAAATACACAGTGTTCCATCCCCCTCTAGGGAGTCTTCTCTTTTTGTGATAACTGGGGTTGCATTTCCAACCTATAGTTACTTCGTTACCACTTTGTGCTCAGCAACACTACACCTTCCAGGCCAACCCGACTTATTACTACTCTGTCCTTCAGGTAAATCAGACTACCAAAATAACATTACAATCAGGGATGGGCAGCATTTATGATACATGTATTTAAAATACGTATTTCAAATACAAAATGGGATTTAGTAATTTGTATTTGATAGGGTTGATGGAAATGGCTTCATATTTTGTTTCAAAATACTTTAGTGTTTTGTATTTTGTAGTTTAAAAATACTGTAAAATACTTTGTGAGAAGTCTACATGATGACATCATAAAAATGCTGCCTCTGATTGGTGCCTACTTGCCCAGACTTGTTGAGATCAGAACTCTCTATAAAACGACTTTTTCCACACTTACACACATTAAAAACAAACTGTACTGTCCCGATTAATAAGAGTGTAAATCAGTTCTCGGTAAATGGACTCTTCCATATCCAGTCAATGAGATTCAGTCCAATGAGAATAGTGGATTGTCAGATAGCAGCGTCTGTTAAAGCCACTAATTGGTAGTTTCAGACCAAAATACACAGCATGTGAGGTGATAATTATGGTAAATAAATACATAAGAATAACTTGCAGCTCCAAAATGTCATCGAGTCGTGGGAAATGAGCTCACCAGGAATCTGCTACAATATTTTGGAAACGTATTAACATAGAAATATATATATAATATGGGATGAGACCGAATAGTTGAAAATATATATAAAATGGGTAAAATCGTATGAAATGGAAAGAGGGTGTTAATGTATCTTCAGGCTCACCCATCTCATTAATTAGAGTGAGCAGCACTAGATGGAGTAAGAATAGGTTCATGCAGAGACATTCCAATGTAAATGGCCAAATAAAATAGTGAAAAGTGAAATGCAAACAAGTATTAAAGTGTATTCGTCCCCTTGTTAGCATTAGGGCTTTCAAAGAAATAAATGTTAATATAAATATGACCGTGTGAGACATGGGGGGGGGGTTTGTGAGCTGTGACTCAAATGTTTTTGGGTAGGGCGCCACCCAGGAAGTTTGGAAACTGCTGATCTATGCCATCATCTCAGCTGGCACATACTTGTAAAAGTACTCATATGGGTTCAGGGGAGGAGTTTTTTCAAATGATGGGATCTCAGTGTTGACTTTTGAAAATGTCGCCATTTGATTTAAGCCGGCCTGGAGCTAGAACTGAGACTCTGGAGCCACTCCAGAGCCAGAGCCAGCAAACCTGGAGCATTGCCTACCCTACTGCACAGGACAACATAATTAGTGCTACGTTAACTGAGATGTTAACTACAAATTGGAACCTTGCAACAAGTTACAAGAATTGGGGCAGGATGCGCTAGGAAGGCATAAAAAGTATATCCGAGATTTTTGTAAATACAGGCTCGTTCAGTTCCATCCCCACCCTCTCCCCCGACACACAAATAAAATGCAAGGTGTGTAATGAACTGTAAAAAAAAAAAATACAAAATACAAACCTTTTGAAATTCCCCTTTAAAAATCAGGTTGTGGACACATAGTTGGATGCATTTGTAATCAAACCAGTTCAAGAAAATGGAATAACAAAGATGGAAAACAAGAACCACAATATATATATTTTTTGTATTTATTGCCCCAAACAGGCACTCCACTTCTGCTGCAGGAAGCCCCGCAGCACGGGCCCCATGCACACGTTTAGTGCCTGGATCTGGGAGGTGCAGCCCACCGAATGGTGGCCATCAGGGTGTTAGGCAGTGCAGAGGCCATCATCAGGAAGCCTTCGCCCCCTCTGTCACTCTTGGGGATCACGATTGACAGGAGAGAAGGGGATCAAAGTGCAGGTAGTGGGAATATGTCAGAAAACTGACTGAGGGTCAGGAATCCGGTGCGTGGTACAATAGGGCTAGGCAAGAGGCGTAGTGGAGTCACAGTCGGCAGGTCAGGCGATCAAACGAACAAGACAATTAAGGAAATCCAAAAGGCGTCATCAAAAGAGAAAGCATGGGTCGAATACACTTGGCAGCAGGCTGCTGTCTGCCTGCACAGTGAGGTCCAGATCTTCATCTCCTCCTCCTCTGTGCAGCCCTCCGGCTGAGCCTCCAGCTGCACAGCCTTCGGGGACAGAGGAGGGAGGGCAGCAGCTGGGCCTGGCCTTAAAGGAGAGGAGCAAACTGCTGTCTGCCTCCACAGTGAGGTCGAGATCTTCATCTCCTCCTCCTCCGTGAAGCCCTCCGGCTGAGCCTCCAGCAGCACAGCCTCAGGGACGGAGGAGAGAGACCAGCAAATGGGCCTGGCCTTGAAGGAGAGGAGCATGCCCAGTTAAAGGTGTCAGTATGGGCGCATTCTGTTGCTCCATCTTCTCCTGGACTTGTACTTGAGTGGAATAGCCAGGGGAGCCACAGTCAACATTTCCACATCTACAGGAAATTTAAAATCAATCTCCATGGGTTCTTCCTCCATTTCATCGATCTCCATGGGTACTGGGTTCTGGGCTTGTTTTTTTTGGAATTGGCCAAAAAAGTCTTTAACTTTCTGTGTTACAAAAACTCTACACATCTTGGCACTCTCTTTAGGTTCTCTGTATGGTCTGGTTAACAATGAGAAGGTGTGGCTCTCTCTGTATTGACTGGTTGACCATTAGAACACATGTGAAGCATTCTAAATTTGTTGTCATGGATACCGCATGTGTCACAATGCGCCATGTTACAGTAAGGCAGTGATGTCACTCTATTTTGCTCTGGCCAATCATAATGCAGGACTTGGACCTTTCCTATCTTCATCTATATGGCATATTAAAACTTAACTGATTTTAACTGGTTGGGCAATATTCATCATTTTCAATATTACCTTTTTTATTGTGATTTTTTTCTTAAACATCCACATTTTCAGTTGATGCTGATACGGGAATGAATCAGCTTAAGTTCCAAGTCATGTTCAATCGTTAGAGAGGAGATACTATTTACTATAACCCACTGTATTAGAACAACAGGGTACGGGCCTTATTTTAGACCCAAATACCAGCCTGAACCACAGTCCTGCCAGTGCCAAAATGTCAAACTGAGCCAATATAAATCTACACCGAATTCAGTTAAACCAGCAGAAAGTTTGATGTGGACTCTAACCCTAAATAAATGAAAGTGTTTCAGTGTTGTACAATATTACATTATAATGCCACGATATGGTGTAACTTGTTAAATGCACACACATGTGCCTTATTGTCATTAACAACGTTGTGCTGCAATGCCATTAAAGAGCAGGTTGTCAACCCCTCCACCACTCCTTGGCAAGCTCTGTTGCTACTTTCTGATTACGTTTCTGGCTACATTTAAAATCAAAACATATCGATCATTTAATAATTGTTAACAAAGTGCTAAATGTTTGTTTTCAACCTCCAAATAGGTGCCCTATGATTGCTAAATAAATAATTGAATGCTAAATGATTGTACCCTAATTGAAGTAGCTGTTTAGTAGGATCATGATTTTGCATACCATTGCATGAATGACTGCCTGACACATAATTTATTATAGTTATGATTAACAATCAAATGATTAATTACTTAGAAACTAGTTGCTATGTATAAATGTGCCATCAGTTGTCTTCTTATGAATGACTTGTTTGTCATTGAGTCAGTGTTGCTGATGAAAAGTGGGCCCTTCATTACCAAACACCAAGTAACTAAATTAGGATACAATTATGAGTCATTAGCAAACTGTTAGTTAAGCATTAAACTGTTGGTTACTTTAAAACTAACCTTCATCTGGGTGATCACAGGGATATGTGAATATTTGATCTTTTAACTGGTTGCATATGTCAGATTTATCACACGATAAAGCTGTCAAACATTGTCTACTTAATCAGCTGAGTCAACCTACTGGCAAAGGGATAGATCAAATAGGCCGATGGTAGGTTTGCAAAGTGATTTCATGCTCCCTTGTAAAAGTATTTTTAGTATTTTTAAAATACAAAAATACAGTAGTTTATTTTGATACATGGTATGGCTGCTGTATTTTGTAGTTTATTTTGATACACTTAAAATTAAGGTATTTGGTATCTTATTTTAAAATACATTTTGATGTATCTTTGCCCATCCCTGATTACAATGAATGTATTCCTGCTTTTATTCACTTAATTATAATATCTGTTTAGTCCCTAAGCAGTAAATGCAGTGAGTCCAGTGCAAGAAAACAAAATGTAGCTGAAAAAAGACAACCAACTAGAATGTTTCAGTTCAGGTGTTGTTTATGATGTTTGTGATATCTGCAAGAACTGTCAAGGGTAACAGAAGGGTAACTGCTTAAAAATCAGCATTGATTGATAAGGTATATATGATACCTATGGATGTAGCTTTTTGGGGGTACTTTTACATGTATTTAAAATAACAGCAGATTTCAGTTTTTTTTTTTTTTTGTTCACAGGGGTCTGTCACTTTTACATAACAGGTCAGTGTAGTGTGGCCATAGAGTGGCCAATTGACATTCCCAGGAGTTCATAAATTGGTCTGGAGATGGAATAATATTTCAGCACTCAACAGTCAGATGGTTCAGCCAAGACCATGCTAAATAACAAATGCCTGGCACAGACCCTAGCTAAGCACTTTCTGCATTCAGTTCTACTTATAAGCAGACAGGGTGTATTTATTTTGGTCTGGTAAGGTTTAAATGCTCAATGAGCATTTTAGTTTGTATTTGTGATTTTCCATAACAGGTAAAAAAGCAGCTGTAAAAAAAAAACAGTGTGCCATCTCCTCAGATCAGATCTCCTCAACTTTCAACCAAACAGGCCAAGCTTTCTTCAACACATGCAGAGAGATAAGGGAAGGCACTCATAACAGACTGGTCACATGAACCACAGTAATCAGCATCACTGTTCTGTTTTGTGCAGCTCTTATCTGAGATACTGCTCTCCTTGTTTTGAAGAAAGAGTTGGCAGGAATGTGATAACAAAATAATAATAACCAGATAATTATTGCTTAATTGCAGGTTGGACCCCTATGACCTGAACAGCCTGTCTTGTGACCTTGTCCAATCTTGAGTATTCCCATACTACAGGTGCCTGTTTTATGTTTTATCTTGTCACTCCAAGTCAAAGTCAACCAAAAATATCTGAGTATCTTATCACTTTGTGGGCAGTTATTCTGCACCCTTTTTTAAAAAGACATACTGGGCTTTACCATGGTGAATTGAGCAGGATCATGTTACCAGCAATTTTTACCCTGGTCAGTTATTAGCACCATTTACCATGTTACTACAACTTATTATAGTAAACCACAATGGCAGACCATAGCATTCTACTAGCCCAGCTGTTTAATATCTCATTATATCATGGGTTTAGCACAGCTGCCCTGCCCTTAGTTAGCCGATGAGCAGGAATTCTGTCTGTTTTAGGGATTGCCCACCAAGAGAAAACAGCTGAGAATTCCTCCTTCTCATTGCCAGACACCCAATAAAGATATCTCCAGCTATATAAAGGACCATGCTAAGTGGGACCTTTTTGAGTTCTGTTTTGAACCAGGGAAGCTGTTTGATTAGCCAGGTGGTTTTGTTCATTATTGTGCAATTTGCTCACTTTTATTTTGTGTTTTGTGAACTGTGCCTCTGAGGAATAAGAAAGCAATGTTCTTTCAGAGCAATGATTCTGAAGGTCCTAAGTCCCATGAGTTTTGTAAGTCTTTACTGTACACAAACACAATTTGGAAATGACTTAATCAAAGAAATATTGCCACCGGGACCACAGTTGGATATGGCACTAGTACAAAAAATTGTCGACTAGGCCAACCCAGTCATTGTATTGAGGAGGAGGGACCTCAAAAACCCTCTATGTACATGCTCTCCACAGGCAGGTTCAACGCTTTGCACACCCAGCACGCAGACACAACAAGGTAAAATAAACAGGTTTATTTTAATGGTGACAATATTCACTTTCAGAGGCAGGTTCAGAAGTCTGTCTCATAATTGCACAGATATATATATAGGGGAAGCTACATTTATTATTTTAGTTAAAAAAGGTTTTAATAAACAGGGCTATACAAAGTATATAAAATCTATTCTTAAAACAGCTATGATCACCCTAACCAGTCTTAAAACATACAAAAGCTCCCCCAATCCTAATATAAACTCCAGTAATTGCACTGTCCTGTATTCCTGTTTTTCCTCCTCTCATCCTCTCTTAGACCCCTCTTAATATGGCTAGTCTTATACAGGCTCATTTAAACAGTAGGGAAGAGGTGTGTCAGCAGGTTGAGCATAGGGAGCAGACAACACTTATTAATACACACGTGAATTAATAAATCAATAAATAAGACCCACCACAATATCGCACATAATAGTAATGACCCAATACTAATAATATGAATGATTACACTATGTAACAAAATTTTTGTTCCTGGGTAGTAAGTGTTATTTCCTAATTGCTTATGCCTCAAAAGCATAGAAAATGACTATTATTCCCCACAAACTTTGCTTTTGTGACCAGGACAGCGATATTTTGAAATTTACCTATTTCCAATTAGAAAACAGGAAAATTTGTGTCTTTTCGTTCACATAAAGTCAGAAAAAAAAACATATTATCCAAATTAGCATGTATTTATAATAAAGTAATACAAAAAAGATTACAAAAGATTTAGAAGTGAGTAGTTTTTTTAGATTTACGATTATAATGTAAATACAGTATAATTGTAAATCTCGAAAAACGGTTACATGGTGATATGATGAAAATATTAGAACAAGTGAGTGTAAAAAAATTAAAGATAAATACTCAAATAAGCAATTCAGTAATTAAGTGAATAATAAGAGCCTTGTTACCTCCTTGACACTGTTTCATGATGGTGCTCACATGCCACATTGTGTGCGTACATGTGTACGTGCGTGCGTGTGTGCGTGCATCCAAAAGGTATCCAAAATCACACTTTGCTAAATTTGATTCTACTTTACTGGAACAATCTATCCACTTCAGAGCCCCGAACCCTAACCACTACTCCACATTGTTGTCCTCGTGATTCAAAAGCCAACCAAAATGTCCAATTCCCTGAAATAATTACAGTATGACACTTTACAGTAACTTTTGTATTACAGTAACTCCTCTGCTGCCAGTAAGTTACTATAAATTGTATAGTGACTCCAGTCACAATTTACTATTCTAGTGTCAGGTCACTTCTGAATGACTGTGGATTATCACTGTAGATCTCTCCTGTGATAAATGATAATAATGATAATAATAATACAATGATAATGTATGTATGATTTAAATATTCAAGAAGTCACAATGACATCTGTGAGTTGATATGGTTTACAATGGTTTTATCATGGTTTACTGCCATGGAGGCAGTTATAATTCTTTACCAGGGTTTGCTGTGGCTTTATCAACACTCACCATTATGGATCACTGTTATGTCCCCGTTCTCTTGTGAATCTGTGTGGTGCCGTTTGTCTTCGCTTTGTCTGTCGCTGCTGAAGAGTTACCTGTCCTCATTGGTTCCCCCATCCTTTGTCGCCGGCCAATCACAGAAGGACCCATCACCCATATATAGCTGTGCTGTTTAGTGTATGAGAAGACTGTTATGGTGATGTTTTTGGTTTGTCTTGCCTGGCTCTGTTTCCCATCAGTTTCCTGTCTGTATGGAGAAGGGCTTGGTAAGAAACCCATGGGTATATTCTGCATCACGTAGCTGTTGTTTGTTATATACACTAGGTTAGGAGTGAGTGGATTTCACCATATTTCTGTATCTGGTAGTTTAGATTGAGGGCTTAGTAATGTTGTAGGTAGGGATAGAGGTGTAAGGAATTCAGGGCCTTTGTGTTACTTTGTTGTTTTGACAGACCATTGACACGGCCCTTCTCCTACCTTTTGTCAGTTAACCACCACCCCTTTATCTACATTACCTGTCAATTCTTATTTGTAAAACCTGCCTATTGTTATATTGTGTAACCCTGTTGTAGGTTCTCTACATGTAAACCTGTTTGATATTAACCTTCATTAAATTGGTTAGCAAGTAGTTCATTGCTTGTTAAAAAGCGAATAAAATCCCTCTTTTGGGAGACTTGTTTTGTTTCCTGGTACATTTGTCGGTGCACTCGCCATTACATTTGTCCTTCCTACCCCAGTGCGTGTGTGCATGGGTAGTTATGTTCCCCTCCACTCTACCATCGGAGTGAGGAGCGTAACAATCACTTTTTTTCCAGTAAAGTCCTTAGAGACAGTGACATTACACTTTCATTGTTTCATTGTGCTTATCAAAGCGTTTATTTAGGAATTAATTTGTTCATCTAATTTGCCAGGATGACTTGGCAAGCTTGCCAAAGAGTAAACTAAGTTATTACACGCCACTAAAAACATTTAATTTGGAATCAAAAACCATCTGATCATTCTTGACAACTGCTCATTTGAACAACTAGAACCTCAGTTATTGATCCTATGTTAAGCCAAAGCAGTAACTAACATTTGCTACTGTATGTGTAGGTATATTGTGTGTTTCATACCAATGTCTTTCAGAGCTGAGAGTATTAATTCCAACACTTGTAGTCAGAGTATAAGATCGCATGATAAAAAAACTTGAACACAATTCGACCTCAAGCTACACACAACTGCCCAGGCCTGACATCAGTGGAATACTAATACAGTGACACAGCCCAAGGAAGCAGCAGTAATTGTCTTTTGTTTCCATTTGTAAATCACATAGCTTTGTTTTTTAGTTTTTTTTCCTTGTTTAAGATCACAAAATCTTTTTTGTCTGTACTAATGCAATACCCAATACACTGTTTAGCATAAATATTACTTTTATATATTAATCCTGTCAGGGATTAATTTTAAAAGCCTATGACCATGAATGTACTGAATACTACAAGTATAGTTTACATCAAAATGAGTGTTGATAATTAAAAAAAAAGTTTTCCCATAATTATTCCTATAATAATAATAATAATAATAATAATAATAATAATAATAATAATAAATCATTCTGCAGTTTTTCAAAAGTCAAAAGATGTTATCAAACAACCACACATAAGTCAAAAGCGAACAAATAAACCTGACTCTATATAGAAACACACACACACACACATATATGCGTGATACATATTTTCCGGTGCGTTTGCAGTCACATGTTTACATTTCAGACATATCCTGCCTGTACTGTCAGAGAGATTATGTAATTTATATTTTGTTTCAGGGGATTTTGATGTAAAGCTTTTTTGTTTCCTTTTCGTCTTCACGTCTGCCTATAAAAACAGCAATTTACTGCTTGGTTGGCAGGAGTAAGAGATACACAGAGGCAGAGAGAGTGAGAGTGAGAGAGAGAGGAGAGAGAGAGATAATCATGGAATTTTCCACTTGCACATGGGAATTCTACTACACACAGGCCCTGCTTAATGCAGGGGCTTACCAGGGCTAAAGCCCCGGGGCTTGAGCCATCAAAGGGGCCCATGCGGCTTGTGGAAAATTTGATACAAAGTATTCTGTATCGATGTTGTCTTTGCCTATGGTCAGGTTTGCTCTTGTGTGCGTGCAGCCCTGTGTCTGTGCCGCCTGCCTGCCTGCCTGCGATGCCTAGGAGGAGGGGCGAGGACAGAGAGGCACAGAGGTTTGATCTGGGCAGGTTGATTTCCTACTGGCAATGGTTAAAAAATCAAAACAATCTATGATTGTGATAGGTGTATGGAGGGGAATAAATGCCCTTTCTAATAAACTGCAACATGATTGGCTGAAGCCGTTTTATGTGAGCCTGGAGTTTTATTGGTTAAAATAGACTCCTATTGGCTAGAAAGACTGAAGTGGGTTTGGCACGGTGTATGATTGACAGATGATCTAGGTGTCTGGAACTTTAGTGGTTTGTCTGGAAGTTTGCATGGAAGTCGGTCTGTTTGTCTGGAAATTCATCGGTTTGCTAGTAAGTTTGTCCGTTTATATTAATGAATAGCCATATTAATTACATAGTTGATAAATGTAATTATGTATTAATTGACACACGAATTGGACAAATTCATAAATTACTTGACAGATTCCTGGATGAATTTACTACTTTATGGCCAAACTGCCGAATTACCAAATTGACTAATTTCCAAATGAATTTCCCAATGAACTACAAAATTGACTGACGAACACTTTTGGCACAAACGCACTCCATAGGAAGTGGCCTCTGTCGCCAATTAGTTTGTGAGTGAAATGAATGACAGATGGATGTATACAGGAAGCTTGAAGAGCACTAAAGCATGTGAGTTTTATAATTGTTTTCATTAGTATAATTCTGTTGTATAGGTTGAATGCAATAGGTTACACAAGTTTAGTAGCAGCCTGTGAACTATACACTGGCATTGATGGCAACACATCTTGCTGTCCCATAGGACTGGCAGGAAATGACACAGTCCAAGGAGCACTGCTTGTAACTCCAGGACATTGATATGGAGGGCCTGTGAGGGCCCGGTCCACCTGCCTCGGACACCACGTCCATCGCAGATGGCTCCCCAACCTTGTTTGGAGGCGTCTGTCATCATCACCACTGGGTGACAAACTGACCCCAGGGGCATGTTGAGGGTCAATTGTAAGGGCTCCGCCATCAACGGAGCACTTTCCAGCACGCTGGAGTGACTGTGACTCGGCGTGCTTGATCGCGGTGAGGATGCATCTGTAAAGACCCAAACCACCACTGCAGCGGCCTCAATCGGAGGAGGCTGAGGGGGAGGGTCTGTGATGCAGCCGCTAGGAGGCCCAGCAGCCTCTGGCAAGGGGACACCCTGACGCGAGCTCTCATTCACAAGCGGAGCTAACACAACGTCCATGCACTTGGAAAAAGTGAGTGGGACTAGCGACATGCCGAAGGGGAGAACAGCAAACACGAACTCTCGGCCTTCGTAGGCGAAGCAGAGGAACTTCTTGTGTACCTGTGCAATAGGGATGTGAAAGTAAGCGATGAACCAGTCGCCAAGTCAAGTGACTCCGTGGACAGTGGGGGTTAAGGAGACCAGCGCGGTGACGGTGGAGTTCACTCGAGGCAAGTCCACCTGGCCCGCTTTAGCCGCACCCTGGGTTCTGGCATAGGCCATTGCTGGTCGATCCCAGGTGGCTTTCACCAGGGGATGGTCTGTCAAGGAGGTCCGGTAGCAGCGGGAGGGCCCTTGTGGGCTGCTATAGCCAGTGCTTCCTGTGGGTCCCTCGTGGCCCAGTCCTGCTCAGGCTGGGTGGCAGGTCCCTCAGTGGGGGGTGGGGAAGATAACTGACTGACCTCACAGTACAGAGGTGGGAGGACCTGTGGGTACAGGAACAGATATGGCTTAGAGACGACCTGAAACACCAGGTCACCTAAGGAAAACCATGGGATGTAGTGGATTATTATTGTTGTTCTTATAGTTTTTATTATTGTTGTTGATTATCTATTTGTAATTCACTTTGGTCATTCTGATAGTTATTCCTATTTTCCTTTCTTGCAAACTGTCTTGTTCTCATTATTTATTCTTGGTCTTGCTCCACTCTTGTTATATTAAATAAACTAACTAACCCACAAATAATTTAACAGACATCGAACGTGAAACCGAATTGAAAACCAGGGACGTTCTCCTGCTACGACAAGCCCATATAGCCATTGGCAGGGAATGTGCCAACTGACTGGAAAACTGCTAATATCCCCTTTTTTGTGAATAGGTATGACAAAACTGAACCTGGAAATTAAAGACCAGTCTCACCTGCATTACCTGTAAACATTTGGGGAAAAATTGACAGAAAATAGAGGAGCATCTCAATAAAAACCAAGGCAGATCATGTCTTACTAATGTATTAAATGTTTTTTTAACATTCAACTGCAGCTGTAGATCACGTGAAAGCATATGATATACTTAGGTTTTCAGAAAGCTTTTGACAAGGTTCTGTACCAAAGATTGATCATAAAATTACCTATGGCTTCCATTCAGGGTAATGTAAGTAGATGGATTATGAACTGGTTGATGTATAGGAAATGGAGGGGGTCGATAAAAGGAGTTGCTTCTAACTGGAGTGAGGTTGTTAGTGGAGTTCCACAGGGATCAGTATTAGGGCCTGTCCTTTTTCTAATGATCTGGACACTGGGATCGTTAGTAAACTTGTCAAATTTGCAGATGATACTAAAATAAGTGGCTCAGCAGATACAATCTCAGCAGCATAGGTTATTCAAAGGGATTTCGATAATATTCAGGTGTGGGCTGACACCTGGCAGATGAAATTCAATTAGCACAAGTGCAAGGTATTACATGCAGGCAATAAAAATGTCCACTATAATTAAGCTGTAGCAGGTCACTACACAGCTTTTTAACAGGTTTCAAGTTATTTAACACTGACTACGCCACCTTGTGTTTATAGAGGGCAAGGTCCTCTTATATACATGTAGAACCTCTTTAACTTCCCACACAGGTTCTTTAATTGGGAGAGGAATTATAAAGTGCACCATGCAAGGAGGAGGCAGAATTCAACTATAAAAATAATGTTTATTTTGTTTAAAAATAATAATAAAAATAAGATACTGAGATCAGTTGTGCAAAATACAGCAATAATTACAATATCCCCAGAACAGCAAGTAATTCAATTAACAAGTTGTCAGTGTTCAATATGGATATCTATTAAATCATAATCAATTAATCCAGGAGATTTGCATAGGGAAAGGGACATTAAAGTGCAACTATCACAACCTGCATTAAATAACTGAATCAAATCCAATTAAATTCAAACAAAGCAAATCCAAAAAGAATAAGCCAACCATATACTCCAATCAACACCAATTAATGGGGGAGAGCGAGCAGTCATTATTGCACTTTGTATAAATAAAACAAACCTAGCTTTACAATTAAAGCTCGCCCTCTCTCTTATTTCCGATTGGCAGCCTCCAGGAATCTGTCAGGCTCAGCGCTACATTGGCTGTTGTCAAGGCAACGGGTATGGTATGCGGAGCATTGATGCATGCAGCCTGCTTGGAGAGAAAACAGAGCATAGACCTTCCAAATATTCTTTCAAACACAAATACAATCCTTAATCCTAAATAATATATACATAGCCCCACCTGAGTCCCCGCTACAGCACTATGGGAATTTAAAACAAGGGCAGTAATGTTCAGACTGTACAATGCACTAGTTAGACCTCATCTGGATACTGTGGACAGTTCTGGGCACCACACTTCAAGAAAGATATCACTGCTCTAGAGGCAGTTCAGAGGAGAGCAACCAGACTTATTCCAGGTTTGAAGGGAATGTCCTGCGCGGAGAGACTGAGGGAACTGAACCTTTTCACCCTGGAACAGAGAAGACTACGTGGGGATTTGATTTATTTATTCAAAATCATGAAAGACATCGACCACATCAAACCAGAGGAGCTTTTCCAGATCAGCAAGGACACACACACCCGGGGACACAAATGGAAATTGGTCTTCAAGACATTCAAGACAAAAAACAGGAGACACTTCTTCACTCAGAGAGTTGTCACAATCTGGAACAAACTCCCCAGTGATGTGGTTGAAGCTGAAAATGTGGGAACATTTAAAAATAGACTGGATAGGATCCTTGGATTACTTATTAATGGACACCAAATGAGCATGATGGGTTGATGGGTGTCCTTTCGTTTGTAAACTTTCTTATGTTCTTATGTTCTGTGTAGCCCCAGTTCCATCTTTGCTTGGTGCCTTTTCCAACTGGCTCCCCTTTCTTTACTTCTTTACTAACTCCACTGCCACTATTATCTTTTCTCTATTCTCTTCCTCTCCACTATCTGTTTTCTTTTTATCCCTTCAATCAACATTTGAGAGCAGGAGGCTATTGCTATTGTCAACCTCATCCCTTGACAAGATTGTGAGGGGAAAAAAACAACTAGTAATATACAATCAATCTTTCATCTCCTTCTGTGACATAAATAAATGTGGGATTGTTTTAACTAACTTTGTGTACATTTTTAATGTTCTGCTACATTATCCATACACTACATTAACAGCAGCACAACTTTCCTGATGATGAGATAATGATGCCATCTGATTATTAATACATTTTCTATGAGGGCCATAACAAAACTTTAGAAATTAACACATTGTATAAATGCACACATCGTCAAAAATCTACAATGCTGCAAAGTACAGTAACATTAGTGAGATGCATTTTACACTACCAACTTTCTTTGGCTGCACTTCATTCCTCCTAATGCAAGGTGGTCATGTAGTCTGCCTAATTAAACCTTTTATTGATTATAATCTCCAGATTATCTCCTGTAGTTATCTTAATTAGTGATTCGGGCATCACAGCTACAAACATTTATTTAAAGGGAAATAAACCTCTTTATTAAAATTAAATTAAATTAAAAACAGCACTGATTCCCAGAACAATTAAAATAAAATACTGTAATCATAACATCAATGCTGTAACATTGTAATAATAATAATAATAATAATAATAATAATAATAATACTGCAAGGTTGTTTGTAAGCAGCACATTTAATGTTACTTACAGTTTCATTAAAGAAAATGTCCTGTGCATTCAATTTGAGCATTTTATTTTGCTCTACGTTTGTTGTATGTTTACCAGTCTGTAAAGTGCTCTGTGTCTACCCTGTGAAGGGTGCTATACAAATACAAATTGATTGATTGATTGATTGGTTATCAAATGGTTAACACTGCATTCTTTCATAGATTGATATCGATCTGTCAAATAAGCTAATTATAAATTGATCCTAAATCAACTCAGGTATAACCAATTGCCTTGAGAATTCTTACAAATAGTTGAATGAAGTCAGTGGTTCACATGATTTCAGATTAAATTCACCTGTCTCTGTCAGCTCCCACATTTGGGTAGCAAATTCAAAGCAAAGATATTATTGTCAGCCATTAAGAAGTGGAATGTATATGGCACCACCCAGAATCTGGTCAGAGAAGCCACCAAGAGACAAATGACAACTCTGAAAGACCTATAGGTTTCATGGCTGAGATGGAAGAGACTATCCATGTGTCAACAACAGCTCAGGTACTCCACAAATTATTATTTATTATTATTATTTATTTATTAGCATACACCCTTATCTAGGGCAACTTACAAAATATAACAGCAGTACAAAAGTGCAATAATACAGTATAAAATTATACAGTACAGAATTACACAAGTGCATAGGTACAATATACAGTTAATATAAAATACAAATCCAACATCATTATTATTATTATTATTATTATTATTATTATTATTATTATTATTATTATTATTAATAATAATAATAATAATAATAATAATAATAATAATAATAAATACATCTTATATTGTAATAAATAAGTGCAGACACTGTGTGCTGAAGTCATTAGCCCCTTTCACACTCAAACACCAGCAAAAAGTCATACTGACTTTGAATGCAATCAAAATGCTGGGATATATCCTTTCACACACAAAACAGAGAATGCCGAAAAGAGCGGATATGGATCACAGCATGTAACATATTTCATGCTTCCTTTGTTTACAGTAAGGTGGCGCACACAATGGAAGAACTTTGTTTGCTGCTTTATCTCTTCTTCAAAGTGATAGAGATGCAATGGAATTTGTGTTTCAAGATGCAAACCAAAATGCGTGGGCTGGCAAAACGAAGCCAGACAGAGGACGCTCCAAAAACTTAATCTGCACCTACGATCCATGGCAGTCTACAGATACATGTCTGAAGTTGTAACCACAGACAGGCAGGCAGGCAGGCATAAGAAAAAATAAACTAACACTTGCAACCAAAATTTTAACAGCTTAATTATTTTAAATGCCATGTTTAGCTACATTTCTGAAATTAATGCAGTTCAAAAAATTGGTAATTGGTAAAACTATTCTGTTTTTGAATATCCCATATATATCTATACATATATATAGATATATATCTTCAGTGAATACAGATATGGCATTTCATTAACCTTAAATCTAAATAACATTCAAAATCTTTACTCTGAACGGTGATACTGCACTGCAGGGTTGCACAGGAGAGAACTTGCACTAGAATCTATTGTATTGCATAAGATTACTTTCCCTAATTAAAACTTAATATGGTATTTTTTTTATTTTGGAGAAGACAAACATGAGAAATAAAATATTAATTTCTGAACCAAGCTCATTTCAGGGGGAGCTGTGGCCACCCCGGACCCCCCCTAGACACACCCCTGGGTGTACATCAACATGTACTTATCCAGGATGACTTGTTTTCAAAACATTATACTTTGCAGTAAATTCAATCAGTACAAAATACAATAAGCATACATCCTAGTACATAGAGGCATAAAAACGTTGTTTTATCCTATGCTTTGCCGGCCCCTGAGAAACTGGCATTCACTTCAGCCTTCAGTTTCAGTTTCAGCCTTACATGTTGCAGCTGCCAGGTGCTGCACATGGCATGCTTTAGTCCACGGCTTCCGCGCTTCCAGAAGCTGCTATTCACTTGCTTTAGCCTTATTCTCTCAGTTCCGTATAGAGTGCTGCATTTGTCACTTCATTTGATCTCATGGAGAGGTGAATTGTTAGGCTACATTTTAAACATGTGATGTCTTGAAGGTGCCTTTATTTATACATTTGTGTATTTATTTCTATATGTATATGTAGTGTATTTAAGACATCGTAATAGAATGAGGACAGGTTCATGTGCTCTGTATGGAAACTAGGTGCTGCCTCCAGAAGCCGCAATACACCTGCTTCAGCCTTATTTCTCTCAGCTCCCAGGGGCCACACACTGCATGTTTTTAACCCTCAAGCTTAGCCCTCATTGCCTTAGCCTTACTGGTAGGGTTGCCTCCCGTTCCGTAAAATACTGAATTTTTTAATCAATACGGAATGCTATTTGTTCCGTATTTCCATACCTGGGTGACAAAAGTAAAAACAACATAGTTGGGAACCACAATGAAACTTTTCCTGAGAGTAAGTCGTTAACTTGCTAGCACGTAAGGTTAGCTCTCTACTCTGTGTCCTAAGTCTGCGCAGACTTTTCGCATACTCTGTGACGAAACTGTCCTAGTTCGGCGTCTGCATGAACACAGCCAAAACAGACGTCACCAGGTGACGCAGCCATAGGCTACAAAGTGTGCATAGCAGCGAAGCTTCCCAAGATGTACTGCGCTGGAGCAGCCGCAGCTGCAGAACAATCAATGAGCGCTGTGTGACAAAGACGTGTATCTCCAGAGACAAAGTCCACTACATGTGCGAACGCCCCCTATTCAAAATAAAGGTACATTTTGTCAGGAATGTGTTCTCAGAAGTCACCAGATAGGGCCATTTAAAGGCTTTATCCCTAGAATTTTCTCCCAGGGTGTCATGCCCACAGACCGCCCCAGCTTGACTCTGCCTCCGCCTCCCTTTCCTTTTTTTGGTTTCTCAAAGGTGGCAACCCTACTTACTGGTCTCAGTTTCATCTGTTACAGCCTCCATTTCTTGCATTGTACGTGATCCTATTGAGGGGAAAATGGATGATGTGTTAGAAGCAGGAAAAATGGGCAAGCGAATTTGACAAGGGCCAAATTGTGATGGCTAGACGACTGGGTCAGAGCATCTCCAAAACTGCAGCTCTTGTGGGGTGTTCCCGGTTTGCAGTGGTCAGTACCTATCAAAAGTGGTTCAAGGAAGGAAAAGCAGTGAACCGTCGACAAGGTCATGGGCGGCCAAGGCTCATTGATGCACGTGGTGAGCGAAGGCTGATCCGTGTGGTCCGATCCAACAGACAAGCTAATGTAGCTCAAATTCCTGAAAAAGTTAATGCTGGTTCTGATAGAAAGGTGTCAGAACACAAAGTGCATCGCAGTTTGTTGCATATGGGGCTGCGTAGCCGCAGACCAGTCAGGGTGCCCATGCTGACCCTTGTCCACTGCTGAAAGCGCCTACAATGGGCATGTGAGCATCAGAACTGGACCACGGAGCAATGGAAGAAGGTGGCCCGGTCTGATGAATCACGAGTTCAAGGTGTTGACTTGGCCTCCAAATTCCCCAGATTTCAATCCAATCGGGCATCTGTGGGATGTGCTGGACAAACAAGTCCAATCCATGGAGGCCCCACCTCGCAACTTTAAGGACTTAAAGGATCTGCTGCTAACGTCTTGGTGCCAGATACCACAGCACACCTTCAGAGGTCTAGTGGAGTCCACGCCTTGATGGGTCAGGGCTGTTTTTTATTATTATTATTATTATTTTTATTTCTTGGCAGATGCCCTTATCCAGGGCGACTTACAACATAAGTGCAAAAATACAGAGAAGTACAAGACATCAATCATTACAAGTTCAACTTAGCTAAAACATAACAATTCAAAATACATTTTACATATTCCAATTTACAATTTACACAAGTACAGTAAGAGACTTCCTACATCCTGGACGGTGAAAGCTAAGTGCTGTCAAGATGTAGGGTTACAGGCTAAGGGTACGGGAAAGGGAGCAAGGAGGAAAAAAATCAAGAACACAAGGAGAATAATAAGCTGAAGTGCTATCTAGCAGGGATAGAGGACTAATATTACAAGTGCTGTCAGAAGAGATGCGTCTTGACTAAGCGCCGGAATGAGGTCAAGGACTCTGCTGTTTTGACTTCGGTGGGCAGGTCGTTCCACCACTTAGGGGCCAGGGATGAGGAGGAGTGGCTCTGGAGGAAGGAGAGTGGAGAGGAGGCAGAGTTAGCCTTCTGGTACTGGAGGAGCGCAGTGGTCTGGAGGGGATGTATGGACCTACATAATATTAGGCAGGTGGTCATTATTTTATGGCTGATCAGTGTATATATATATATAAACAGTGAGGGAAAAAAGTTTTTGATCCCCTGCTGATTCTGTACGTTTGCCCACTGACAAAGAAATGATCAGTCTATAATTTTAATGGTAGGTGTATTTTAACAGTGAGAGACAGAATAACAATAAAAAAATCCAGAAAAACGCATTTCAAAAAAGTTATAAATTGATTTGCATGTTAATGAGGGAAATAAGTATTTGACCCCTTCGACTTAGTACTTGGTGACAAAACCCTTGTTGGCAATCACAGAGGTCAGATATTTCTTGTATATTTCTTCACCAGGTTTGCACACATCTCAGGAGGGATTTTGTCCCACTCCCACTCGAACCTTCAGCTCCCTCCACAGATTTTCTATGGGATTAAGGTCTGGAGACTGGCTAGGCCACTCCAGGACCTTAATGTGCTTCTTCTTGAGCCACTCCTTTGTTGCCTTGGCTGTGCATTTTGGGTCATTGTCATGCTGGAATACCCATCCACGGCCCATTTTCAATGACCTGGCTGAGGGAAGGAGGTTCTCACCCAAGATTTGACGGTACATGGCCCCGTCCATCGTCCCTTTGATGCGGTGCAGTTGTCCTGTCTTCTTAGCAGAAAAACACCCCCAAAGCATAATGTTTCCACCTCCATGACGGTAGGGATGGTGTTCTTGGGGTCATAGGCAGAATTCCTCCTCCTCCAAACACGGCGAGTTGAGTTGATGCCAAAGAGCTTGATTTTGGTCTCATCTGACCACAACACTTTCTCCCAGTTCTCCTCTGAATCATTCAGATGTTCATTGAGAAACTTCAGACGGGCCTGTACATGTGCTTTCTTGAGCAGGGGGACCTTGCGGGCGCTGCAGGATTTCAGTCCTTCATGGCGTAGTGTGTTACCAATTGTTTTCTTGGTGACAATGGTCCCAGCTGCCTTGAGATCATTAACAAGATCCTCCCGTGTAGTTCTGGGCTGATTCCTCACCGTTCTCATGATCATTGAAACTCCACGAGGTGAGATCTTGCATGGAGCCCCAGACTGAGGGAGACTGACAGTTATTCTGTGTTTCTTCCATTTGCGAATAATCGCACCAACTGTTGTCACCTTCTCACCAAGCTGCTTGGCAATGGTCTTGTAGCCCATTCCAGCCTTGTGTAGGTCTACAATCTTGTCCCTGACAACCTTGGACAGCTCTTTGGTCTTGGCCATGGTGGAGAGTTTGGAATCTGATTGTTTGATTCCTTCTGTGGACAGGTGTCTTTTATACAGGTAACGAGCTGAGATTAGGAGCACTCTCAGCTCGTTACCTGTATAAAAGACACCTGGGAGCCAGAAATCTTGCTGATTGATAGGGGATCAAATACTTATTTCCCTCATTAACATGCAAATCAATGTATAACTTTTTTGAAATGCGTTTTTCTGGATTTTTTTGTTGTTATTCTGTCTCTCACTGTTAAAATACACCTACCATTAAAATTATAGACTGATCATTTCTTTGTTAGTGGGCAAACGTACAAAATCAGCAGGGGATCAAATACTTTTTTCCCTCACTGGAATATATATATAAGAAATATATCAAAATATATATTAATATATATTACAATATATTGTAATTCTTCTGGAAAATATATTACAGAATCTTGTAACATACTTTAAAATATATAAATTGCAGTTTTTGTATATTGTTATATATTTTGTGAAATACATTAATATATTTTTAAAACAAAATATTGAAATACATAATACATATATACATTATAAACTTCTAAATATATTGTAAACACTTTTAAATATAAAACATACACACCACTTGTCCTTTTAACCACTTCAACTCCAGATTAAAAAATGAAAACTCTTTCCAGGTACTAGATTACTTGCTTTAAAAGGTAAATATATTAATGAAATTAAAAAAAAAAAAAAAAACACAATGCATTTTCCATTAACCCTTTACACTCCTGTGTATTACATGTCCACTGAATAGATAAACATGTTTTGGTTTGAACAAATAAAACAATGCAAATGCAATATACATAACTTTTTAGTTTACAATATTATACTTTAAATAATACGCAATACACTGAAGCTCAAATTAAAATACAAATGCTATAATGATAAATAAACAATGAGCAGTAATCATCAACTGAAACTAATCAAAACCTGTGCCATCACCAGCTTGCTCTGTGCCATTTGTTGAAATGTTGAATGCAATAGGCTGCGCTACAGATGCAATACAGGATCAGCTGCACAGCATTGTGATGGATCTGGCTGCCACAGACGCTGTCTCATTGCCTTCTATTCAGCACGGTTTTCTGAATGTCTCCTCACAGCACTGTGTAGCTTTTGCTAAAAACAAAAACTACAACTAACAATAAATCGAGCAATATAAAACTATATAGTTGTTAAAGGCGAATGGATTTCTGCAAATAGAGGACTTCTAGACGCGCACAGGTACAGTGGAAACTAATCGACATGCGATTGTATAAAAACGGCACATGATCGCCCTTTACCCCAAGGCAATTAACAATGAAATAACAGTTTCCAGTTGAAGGTCTGGTGTCCTTGTGGCACTGGCAGCGAGAGGCAACCACCAGTAACCACGACTACCCCACTCCCAGTTTACTTTAAAGTGAGAAGGGATGGACTCACTAAACCCCTCTCTCTCTCCCCCTACGCAGGTCTGGCAGACAACCCCAGGAACCAGTTCACAGTTGTAAAACAGTTTATTATACACAGTCCACAAATACAGAGCGATAGGGCACGAAGCCCACTCCCTCCACGTCTTTACAGGTTTAAACTCCCCCCCCCCCCTTAAAACAGCCTTTAATGTCTGGGCGAAATGCTGTACACAATTAAAAAGGGAAAAAGGAAAACTATAGGTCCACCCAACCTCTAATCTAAAACTACTAAAAGCTAATTAAAACCCACTAAAACACTAAACTAATCCTATCCCTACGGTTGGCTTATAAAACAGGGGTCTATCCACGGAGTCCAAGGAAAGAACAAAGTAGGTACTGTCCGGTCTCCCGCTCGGGCCGACGAAAGTCCTCGGGTTCCGCTGTCTATGTCCCAAAAAGTCCCTCTCGGGCCGGTGGAGTGGTTCTCTGCCACGATGTAAGTCCACAACGGGGGCACCATGAACCTCAAGGAAAGGGAGAGAGAAACTGAGACTCAGAGGGACTGCTACACGGATCGAACTGGATAAGTAGAAGTGTACACCGCCAGCTGTACTTATGATGCACGTCCCACAGCTCTCCTTTCTCCCAGCCTGTCTCCCTCCCATAGGCACAACATCCCAGGCCCGGTCCCGCCACCAGCCCTGCACCACAGGACGCTCCCTTCTCCATCAACCCTGCAAAATAGGACAGAACAGCGGCAGTCTCCAATATAATAATTCTCCTGTGGTTAAGGGTTTCCCTTGCAGTTGAACAGGACAAGGCTCCAACCCGGCAGCCATCAGAAGCCAAATGGTGCGTTCTGAAAAAGTTAACATTCAGTCCGAATACTCAGCTTATATGCACTGCTTCCGTATCAGTCCGATTCCATGTGTCGCTTCAGTTTCTCCGCTGATCCTCTGTGTTCAGGATTTGCCGCCGGGGGTCCTCTCCGCCGGGGGTCCTCTCCGCCGGGGGTCCTCTCCGCCGGGGGTCCTCTCCGCCGGGGGTCCTCTCCGCCGGGGGTCCTCTCCGCCGGGGGTCCTCTCCGCCGGGGGTCCTCTCCTCAGTCCTGCTGTCACACTGCAGGCTAGCTAACTTTAAGCCAAGTTCATACCCTGGAGCAGGGAGGTGATTGGTTGTAGAGTGTTTGGTTGATTGCTCCAGAGGAAATCATCCAATGAGGATAGGTGTGTTGGAATGTGCAAATGCCAGTGTGGAATGTGCATAGTGAATGCAAATGTACTCAATGAATGTAAAAGAAAGTAAAATTCTATAAATAAAGTTACAATCATGGTGAAACAACTAATAAGTGAAGAAAATAAATAAATAAACTAAACCAATAAATTAAATAATCAATATAAATGAAAACGCCACACACACACCTAATATTACACACACTCACATTGCCCCGCACCCCCTGCAACATTCTCCTTCTCCTTCAGCTGGTAACGAAGCTCATTAATTTTTTCGTTGAGTCCCCTTGTTTAGTGCCTGGACATTTCTTTGGTCGCTTCTGTGAAGATATACACTCACCTAAAGGATTATTAGGAACACCATACTAATACTGTGTTTGACCCCCTTTCGCCTTCAGAACTGCCTTAATTCTACGTGGCATTGATTCAACAAGGTGCTGAAAGCATTCTTTAGAAATGTTGGCCCATATTGATAGGATAGCATCTTGCAGTTGATGGAGATTTGTGGGATGCACATCCAGGGCACGAAGCTCCCGTTCCACCACATCCCAAAGATGCTCTATTGGGTTGAGATCTGGTGACTGTGGGGGCCAGTTTAGTACAGTGAACTCATTGTCATGTTCAAGAAACCAATTTGAAATGATTCGACCTTTGTGACATGGTGTATTATCCTGCTGGAAGTAGCCATCAGAGGATGGGTACATGGTGGTCATAAAGGGATGGACATGGTCAGAAACAATGCTCAGGTAGGCCGTGGCATTTAAACGATGCCCAATTGGCACTAAGGGGCCTAAAGTGTGCCAAGAAAACATCCCCCACACCATTACACCACCACCACCAGCCTGCACAGTGGTAACAAGGCATGATGGATCCATGTTCTCATTCTGTTTACGCCAAATTCTGACTCTACCATCTGAATGTCTCAACAGAAATCGAGACTCATCAGACCAGGCAACATTTTTCCAGTCTTCAACTGTCCAATTTTGGTGAGCTTGTGCAAATTGTAGCCTCTTTTTCCTATTTGTAGTGGAGATGAGTGGTACCCGGTGGGGTCTTCTGCTGTTTTAGCCCATCCGCCTCAAGGTTGTACGTGTTGTGGCTTCACAAATGCTTTGCTGCATACCTCGGTTGTAACGAGTGGTTATTTCAGTCAAAGTTACTCTTCTATCAGCTTGAATCAGTCGGCCAATTCTCCTCTGACCTCTAGCATCAACAAGGCATTTTCGCCCACAGGACTGCCGCATACTGGATGTTTTTCCCTTTTCACACCATTCTTTGTAAACCCTAGAAATGGTTGTGCGTGAAAATCCCAGTAACTGAGCAGATTGTGAAATACTCAGACCGGCCCGTCTGGCACCAACAACCATGCCACGCTCAATATTGCTTAAATCACCTTTCTTTGCCATTCAGACATTCAGTTTGGAGTTCAGGAGATTGTCTTGACCAGGACCACACCCCTAAATGCATTGAAGCAACTGCCATGTGATTGGTTGGTTAGTTAATTGCATTAATGAGAAATTGAACAGGTGTTGCTAATAATCATTTAGGTGAGTGTATATATATATATATATATATATATATATATATATACGTATATATTTTTTATAAAACAAATTAAAAATAAAATAAATTAGTAAGCAGAGAATTAAATTCTTAAGAGAGACTAAGCCCATAGGGTTCACGGTGACCAATCAAAATAATGTATGTGATGTTTACACAAATGAAGTATTGACTTGCACTAGATAAATCTAAACTTTGCTTTTTACCTGGATTTCATTCAAACATCACTAGGGAGGAAAAAAGAAAGGAAAAAAGCTAATGTTTGATAGACATGTTATCTTTCAAGTCGGAAGCACTGCCCAAGGGGGAGCGGTTTCTGCGCACTGCCGTAGGAACCTGATCGAAAAATCACTCTATCAAAACTGCCATTGGCCCCTGCTCTCGTCACTCAGAACAGGTCCCTTCCCACATCCTGTTCCATAAAACGTGACGTCAGCGCAGGTTCGTCCTCTTTTGCCATTTCACTGGACTCGAGAATGTGAGCATCTGTGTCTTGACCATGCCTTAGACCCTTATTGTTGTTTACAATAATTATTATTATTCACGGCTGTGCTGTTTACTACCTTGTCTATTTGTATTGTTTAGTTATTATTAATAGCTAATCTGACTCTGTTCCGTCCATGGTCCGGTGCGCTTCGATTTCAGTCTCAGCTACAAATAGTACACTTTAAAAATAATAGTCGTGTTTATATATTGCCTTATATATTCTGACTGCTTGCTGTGTTGGTTTTTTCTCCACAGGGCTTTTTCCTCCATAGCAGGAGCTCTAGCAGGGGCAGTAAAATCCTAGGCCCGGCTTCCCGGCCTGAGCCTCGGTGTGTCGTAAGAGATCTCGCCCGCGTGAGGTGCTCCTCTGCCGGCTTGCGCCCACACTACAGCCAGCGGCAGTGGCTGTAGGATATCTTGCTCTCTCAGTTCGCTGAGAACGAGCTCTGCTAGCCCCCTCCGTCCGTGCGTGTAGGCCTCGGTTTTAGATCCCACTACGACTGGTGGTCTACTACCCTCGGCCCCCTCGGACCCCGACCTCTGATCAGCTCGTCACGGTGATGCGCAAGGGGGTGAGGGTCGACTGGGTGATCCCTGGCAGCCATTGTGGCAGCGCAACACCAGCTTTGGCTGTCCCAGGCACCGCGGGTCCCTGAGGTGGACAGGACTCGCCTCATGGACATCCCTATTATGCCGGGCTTCACTTTTGGCTCCTCTGTTGAGGCGATGCTGACACGCACCCTCCGGGTGTACCCCGTTGCACCTCAGGCCCAGCAGCTGTCTGCGGCAGCTCGCCAGTGGGGAGGCCCCCCGACCGTGGCTCCCAGGCCACAGCCCAGGCCACAGGCCCGACCACAACCCAGGTCACAGCCCAGGTCACAGCCCCACCCACCTGCCGATCTCCGTCAGCGTCTCACTGGCAGGCAGTTGCCCCCCCAGGCTCTCTGTCCTGGCCCCCGGCAGCCCACAGCGGCTTGTGGTAGGAGGAGACCCGGCCCAACCCCACCCACTCCACCACCCGAGCCCCGTTCCTGAGGCATTCCGTCCCTCTGGCCCACTCTTACACCCCCCAGCAACTCTCGAATTGGCAACTCCGCACTGCTCCAAATTATATCAGTTGGCTACTCCCTACAATTTCAGACACGTCCACCCCCCTTCCAGGGCATGTTGTGGACACAAGTGAGGGACCCGTTGCAGTGTGCGGCGCTTCACGACGAAATTGCCGCTTTCCTGCAGGGCACGCTTTGGCACCCCAATCCGGGCCTCCTCCAGCATTTGGCCTGGCCCCTGAGTGGGAGTGACTGTTTACCTGGGGTCTGTCAGACGAGGTAGTTGCCACTATTCAGTCAGCAAGAGCTCCCTCTACAAGGTCGCAGTATTCCTACCGCTGGCGGACGTTTCGCACCTGGTGCCAAGACGGTGGTCAAGACCCAATGCACTGCCCCATCGGGGTCATATTGCAATTTCTACAGGAGTTGTTGGACCAGGGGAAGTCCCCATCCACACTCAAAGTGTGTTGTACGAAATCTAATTGTCAGCACAATAGAGCGCTTCCACTCTGTACTATTCAGTTGAGTTGGATGCTCCTGTGCTGCGCGCTGACAGCATGAAGGTCTTATTGTCACGTGGTACATATTGTATGTACATATTGTATATTGTTGTTCAGCTCGGCTACTCTGTTGACTAGCCAGCTATGTATTCTGTTGTTTTTTCATTGGGTCTGTGGCCCCACTCCTATTGGATCAGGGGTCCTCTAAAATCATGAGGCTGCACAAGTTGCTTAATTGTCCGTACCCGATATGGTGCAAGTAGATTCGGCCTCGCTCCTAGCTGCACTAGTAGAGCAGCCGGCCTTGCTATTGTGAGCGGAGGGCATAAGAGTTTACCTCTGTAGCCCCACCTTGTATATGCTGATTCTAGACAGTTCCCGGTAAGAGTGTGACTATGGTCCTCGCTCCTGGGCAGCTCAGGTGCTGCCCTACAGGGCCCCTGAGGTTACTATGTGGAGTTGTGTTGCCAAGGCCCATAGCGGTCACCTCGGGGCAGGCTCCCTTATCAGCTCGCTGCCTCCTCCCTTTGGGACAGTTTTGTTATACCCCCTTGGGCAGTGCTTCTGACTTTAACAACTTGAAAGATAACGATGGATTTCGTATGCAACCCCGGTTATCTGAAAAAGGAAGCACTGCCCAAGGGTTGCAAGGTCACGCGGGAGTCCTGGCTCCCGGCAAAAGAGGATGAACCTGCGCTGACATCATGTTTTATGGAACAGGATGTGGGAAGGAACCTGTTCTGAGTGACGAGCACAGGGGCCAATGGCAGCTTTGATAGAGTGACGTTTCGATCAGGTTCCTATGGCAGTGTGCAGAAACCCCCTCCCCCTTGGGCAGTGCTTCCTTTTTCAGATAACCGGGGTTGCATACCCATTGTTTTTATGCCTCTAGCGGGGATGTGCGGTAGTTCCATAGACTACAAATCGTGAAGGCTCAAGGCTCAAGGCTCAAGAGAAACCTATAATTGAATACTGCTGTTTTTTTTCTTTCTTGTTTTTCTTTAATGTATATTTTCCACAGTAATGTAAGTCAATCTCATTATTAGCTCAAAATTATAAAATGATTGAAATACTTTTAGGGATATGGAAAAGGGGGAGGCAGTGTACCAAAATAATCAACCTTGCATGGGGCATTTGATTGGCTTCTGGACTACAGTGTCTGTTGATTGTTCCCTGTTTCAATAAGAGGGAGCATTCACAAATGTGTCCGTATTGGCAGGTTGGATGATTTGCATGAAGAGAAGTTATGGCCAGAAAGTATTTTTCCACCAGTCTGGATGCCACAGATGGCAGAATTTTTTAACATAATAAAAAATACACTATTGTGGAGCTCAGTGTCATCTCTACTCACTGTCATCAAAACAGTTTGCCAAACACGAATCTGCATGTAAAAAAAACAACAACAATTATCATCCAGCATTTAAAAGTACAACCAAAGCGGCTTTGCCCTTTTCCTTAAGCCTGGGAGCAAATAGGTGCTGTATGAGAAGATGGTGGAACTTTCAATAGCGAGGGAGTAATATTATAGCAATCTGTGTGTTTAAGGAAATAATTCCTACAAGGTTTATATAGAAATGAAGGTAAAACAAAAGTGTATACATTTTTGAATGCCAGCATTGAGTAACTGTCATGACAGAAGAAAATATTCTATAAGAGTATTACTCCGGTTTAGAAAAAAGAATACTGAACGATAGTCTAAACTTTTCTCTACTGGTACTCCTGTGCCGTAGACAGCATTTTGGACAGACTTGTTTGCTGTTCCCCGAAGAATTCTCATTTAACATGCAGTAGGTTCGCAGTGATGAGAGAATGTTAACAGACATTGAAGAAAAATGGACTTGCATGTTAAAGGACAGGTAAAATTGTGTAGTTAAATAAAATAAAAAATATAAAAACATAACAACAGGAACCTATTCAGATTACAATTACAGTGAGGGAAAAAAGTATTTGATCCCCTGCTGATTTTGTATGTTTGCCCACTGACAAAGAAATGATCAGTCTATAATTTTAATGGTAGGTGTATTTTAACAGTGAGAGACAGAATAACAACAAAAAAATCCAGAAAAACGCATTTCAAAAAAGTTATAAATTGATTTGCATGTTAATGAGGGAAATAAGTATTTGACCCCTTCGACTTAGTACTTCATGGCAAAACCCTTGTTGGCAATCGCAGAGGTCAGACGTTTCTTGTATATTTCTTCACCAGGTTTGCACACATCCCAGGAGGGATTTTGTCCCACTCCTCTTTGCAGATCCTCTCCAAGTCATTAAGGTTTCGAGGCTGATGTTTGGCAACTCGAACCTTCAGCTCCCTCCACAGATTTTCTATGGGATTAAGGTCTGGAGACTGGCTAGGCCACTCCAGGACCTTAATGTGCTTCTTCTTGAGCCACTCCTTTGTTGCCTTGGCTGTGTGTTTTGGGTCATTCTCATGCTGGAATACCCATCCACCCAAGATTTGACGGTACATGGCCCCATCCATCGTCCCTTTGATGCGGTGCAGTTGTCCTGTCCCCTTAGCAGAAAAACACCCCCAAAGCATAATGTTTCCACCTCCATGTTTGACAGTAGGGATGGTGTTCTTGGGGTCATTCCTCCTCCTCCAAACACGGCGAGTTGAGTTGATGCCAAAGAGCTTGATTTTGGTCTCATCTGACCAGAACACTTTCACCCAGTTCTCCTCTGAATCATTCAGATGTTCATTGGAAAACTTCAGACGGGCCTGTACATGTGCTTTCTTGAGCAGGCGGACCTTGTGGGCGCTGCAGGATTTCAGTCCTTCACAGCGTAGTGTGTTACCAATTGTTTTCTTGGTGACTATGGTTCCAGCTGCCTATCATTAACAAGATCCTCCCGTGTAGTTCTGGGCTGATTCCTCACCGTTCTCATGATCATTGAAACTCCACGAGGTGAGATCTTGCATGGAGCCCCAGACCGAGGGAGACTGACAGTTATTTTGTGTTTCTTCCATTTGCGAATAATCGCACCAACTGTTGTCACCTTCTCACCAAGCTGCTTGGCGATGGTCTTGTAGCCCATTCCAGCCTTGTGTAGGTCTACAATCTTGTCCCTGACATCCTTGGACAGCTCTTTGGTCTTGGCCATGGTGGAGAGTTTGGAATCTGATTGATTGATTGCTTCTGTGGACAGGTGTCTATTATACAGATAACGAGCTGAGATTAGGAGCAGTCCCTTTAAGAGAGTGCTCCTAATCTCAGCTCGTTACCTGTATAAAAGACACCTGGGAACCAGAAATCTTGCTGATTGATAGGGGATCAAATACTTATTTCCCTCATTAACATGCAAATCAATTTATAACTTTTTTGAAATGCGTTTTTCTGGATTTTATTGTTGTTATTCTGTCTCTCACTGTTAAAATACGCCTACCATTAAAATTATAGACTGATCATTTCTTTGTCAGTGGGCAAATGTACAAAATCAGCAGGGGATCAAATACTTTTTTCCCTCACTGTATATTATTCTTGATTACTAACAGAAGAACACTAATAATCTGGAGAAAATAAACAATACAATAAAACCATCCATGGCTTTCAAGATGCCATGGACAGGAAATAAACAACTGTAGGACTATGGCAAGCCAAATTTTAATTTACAGATATCTTTAATTAATTTAAAGATATCTTCAAATATTTCAAGATATCTTCAAATAATTCCAGATATCTTCAAATATTTCAAGATATCTCTAAATCATTTAAAGATATCTGCAAACCATTTAGAGATATCAGCAAATCATATAAAGATATCTTATTTAAAAGTACATTTAGAGATATCTTTAAATAGCACCTTAATTAGATATCTCTAAATGGTTGAAAGATATCTGAAATTTAATTCAAGATTCAATTTAGAGATATCTCAAAATATTTTAAGATATCTTGAAATGCATCTCTAAATCATAATTTGGCTTGCAATAGTAGGACACATTGTATTTCGCACAGTACAACAACTAATTTGTGAAAAATGCAGTAGGTGGCAGCAATATGAACAAGCACAATATGAATTGGAAAACCAACTATGCACCTACAATACACATACAAAATATGAGCAATAATTTAGAGAAATAAAATGGATGGAACTTATATGACTATATGACTTTTTTTGCTACAATCTAGATATACTTGACACTTAAAATCTCACAGCTGTAACTTTATTTGGAGTTTTAAATAATCTATTATTTTTTTATTTTGTGGATTATTTTCAGAACAATTTCTTATAATTACCTTAGTCACTGGTCTAATAAATCATAAAACAATCCATGAAATATATTGTTTGACTGCACAGATTTTGTCTATCTTCACAAAAGAGGCACACATTGGGGATGGATGAATTCCAGAATCAGTTCTATTTCTGAGAATTGATGGAATCAATTCAGATTTTGATTCAGATTCTTAAAAATAAATAAATAAATAAATAAATAACAACATATACATGGCTTTATTTTAACTCTAAATATGTGTATCAAAATTGTTTCAACAAATGAAGAGTACAAAAACTATATTGCAAAAAAAAGTTTTAAGTGTGCTATATAAAAATAAAAAAATAAAAAATGGAACCATTAAAGTTTACTGTCTGTCTTAAACTATGTGTGGATGTGTGTACTTTAAGGATTAAAGGTGCTGCAATGGGAGGATTAATAATAATTGCTCAATAAGTGGCAATATCAGTCTCTTGGTGTTTGAGGACTGAAATACAGGTTACAAAGCCAAGCCCATAAAAACACTAGATGGTGAGAAATTGTTATGCCACTATGTGCCACTATTGCTGTAAACACATTTTGAGATCAAAGGAATTCTGTTTTTTTTTTCCCCATACTAGTTTATCATTCACCCGATTTGACTGTCATCAGTGCATCAGTATTATTAACCATATGCTTGATGTTTCTATTCCAATCCAGCAAACAACGGCATTCCTGCCTGTACTTTCATGAGAAAAAAAATCTTATTTTTTTCTCTCTTAGTAAATGTACAGTATGAAATTTGAATTAATAAATCCCAATACTTGGAGCTTTTGGGGTCCTATTGTACAGAAATATCTGGCATTTAGTAGGATCTTGACCAATGCTTGTGGGGGAGGTGGAGAGGGAGGCTGACGAAATCACTCCTATTGTGAGCCTCCTCATGCAGTCAGCTGTATTTGATTCCATTTTTGGAATCACATCATACATTTTAAAGACATACAATAGAGAATTGGTTCCCTGTTCCCCATCCCATGCCTTTAAAATGTATGATTCAGTTTCAAAGATTTAATTATTTATTCAATCTCAGGCATGGATTAGGGTTCCAAAACTTTTCAGCACATGACCCCCAAAATAACGATGCCAGTGATTCGTGACCCCCCGCCACTATCCTGAGAGGTGGTTAAAGTATACAAACGTAATAGGCCTATCCAAACAGCATAATCACAACAACACAACAGCCTTACAACCATAATATTATTTAAAAGTAGCCTAATTTAGTCATTTATTTCATTTCAGTGTTAACCTCACCCAATGAGAAGGGTGTGCACAATGCTTGGAGCACAGCAAGTCCATTCTTGGTTTAATTTTGGAGACCGCCACTCGGAGATCATCCTATACATTCAGTCGTGATCTGTATTTATTTTTAAGGTACGTGAGTGCTGTGAAAGTCTTTCGCACAAGTAGGTAGTGCCAAATGGCATCAGTACATCCATAGCGGCCTTGGATAACTGTGGGTATTCCCTCTCGACTGAAATCCAAACTCAGCCAGCGTCTTGGAGTTAAACGCCGTCTTTAATGTTCGGTTGCTTGACACTTCAACCAATGCGTCCTCCAGCAGCTGGGCAGAGTTTGATATATCTGTTGATTCATCTAACTGTAAAGCATATTTTTTCCCTTTCTTCACTCTGGAGTAAGGCTGATCCGACTGTTGATGGATGTCCTCCTTATGTACACGCCAGTCTCTTCCTGTACCTGAGGTCGATGGCCTTTCTGACGGTGGTGCTTCTCCGCTCTCCTCCGCTAGCCTCTCTGCTGGAATCCCTGATTTGTCTTTCGATATTAACCAACGTTTCATTTCGACAAAAATAATATCGTAAACTTAAAGCCTAAAAAATGACCTATGTGCACATATCGGAATGTTTATGGGTGCTGTAAATTGACCTGCTGCAACTGATGCTGATGCTAATATGTCGTTAATCTATCTAATCACCTCCGGGGTCATGAGGAGACAAGGAACATTTTATTTGCATGGTTTTATTTTTAATCTTATTTTATTTTTATCTTTTGTTACTATTATGGCTAAAATATACTATTTCTAATCATTTTAAAATTTTATTTGATTTCTGGAAATCATCTCGCGACCCCCCCACGGGGGGGGGGTAAAGCTATTCAAAATGTGGCTATGGTGGTGCAAAATGTAGTTAGTAAAATAATGGCACTAACATTTTAATGTTAATTAAAATTAATGTTTATTACAATATTATTACAACATTATTACAACTCAGGAGATAATTCAGTTGCCAGTGGAGTGATGCAGCAATTCTGACCAGCACAGTGGGTAGCTCCACTCCACCGAATGAGGAAAAAAACTTTGAGCCTCTCTATATAAATCCCCAACTATGCATGACTACTGTGAAAGTCCAACCGCCCCCTGCTAGTAGTCACCTATCCCCACACCCCACAACCAACATATCCCAATCAAACATTAACATAAATGCATGATAGGGACTTACTTTAGCAGGGACCCTTCCAGAATTACAACTCTATGTGCTCTAGCCCTCCTAGCATTAATTAGGAGGTGTATCCCCCTGAAACAGAATGTATAATATCCAAGGATTATATACAGAAATTATATAGAGACCATAGGCTACCACACTTCCAAACATGTACTCTCACCCATGTAAACCACTTGCAGTACACTGCCCCATTTGGCAGGGTGAGAAGTGATAAACATTTATTTCTGTCTATGAAACTTAGTCCAACTCATATTGCCAATACATATCCGCTGCAGGAGTCAGAGAGCACTGGATGTGTTGACATCTCTGAGAATCATCAGAAGAGCTTCAAAAGGTGAAAAACAACCCCCGCAATTCTGAAGTATTCATTTTCTATTGAAAGCTTCATATTTAAATAACAGTGGTCACATCATGATCGGGGTGTCTACTACACAGTGTAGTACATTTACAGATATCAGAAGCCATTTACACCAGTGATCAATGGGCCATAAATTTTCTCTCAAAAACAAAATAAAAAATAAGCCTTTTGCTGAGACCACCACTACGTAATTTTCTGGTATAGTCGATTGTTTTCCATTGTTCCTAAAGAAAGTCCTTGTTATCCTAAGCCCCAGAGGTCTGCTAAATGCCAGTACATTTTGCAAAAGCAATAGGCGGGCTCGTGCTCTGTCAAGGCCAATCCACACAAGTGAATCCATTGAATAACAAGTCAGTGAACTTCATGTGTCACTTCCCTAAACAACGACGAGTAGAGATCACAGCTTTTATTATGAAAAGGGTAAATATTGATTTTTGCTATTCAGACTCTCTTCCGTGGAATAATATAATAATCTGAGGAATCTAAGATATTCTGAAAAGTTTAGACAAGGGCCTATATGGCATTTGGGGAATGTTTTGAGTCTGTGTTTGCATTATGTTATGTCACCATGTGCCTTATTTTACTGTGTGCACTCAACCCACATGAAGCTTTCCCTCCAAGTCCTGGTGTGAATGATTGAAGGCTGTTGTACCTATCCATAGATATTGCATCACTAACAAGAGTCAGGGAGTGTAATGACTGGAAGAAATACTTTTCTGGATCAGTTGTTTGATATATCTTCCTAAACAATGCTAGTGCTTAGTCTGACTACTACACGGGACGTGCTATTAAGAGTGTCTCTTATTGCAAAAGAGATGTCATATCATGCAGTTTTGGAGAGAGGTCCATGAAGTGATACTGAAATAATAAAATAATAGACACTCTTCATATGAACAATTCATTTATTATAAATAACACGTAAGGATTAGACACAAATATATTATCAGTGGAAAAATCCTATTTTTCCTAACAGTCAACCCTCTTTCTCTCCATATACATTTTCGTCTTGGTCTGTGTTGTGTTTATATGCTGATTACAAGTAACAAAACAATTTTTATAATTTACATCTGACGAAATTGGCAACAAATATGTCCTGAAACATAATTGGTAACTGAAGATTTTTTTAATCCTGATAATTCTATGAACAGGTTAACATTTATACACAAGATAAGAGGTATAGGAATGTTTAAAATGCTTCTCTGTGATTGGATTGCCTGGTATTATTATTATTATTATTATTATTATTATTATTATTATTATTATTATTATGTATTTTATTAGCAGATTTGCACATGATATAGATCTTGTTTGCCTGTCCTGATCGGCTCAGCAAGTTTCTAATAGTTGATATGCTTGGTTTTTCAGTCAATCTAAATAAACTGTTGAACTGAAAACTCAATTGGTTTCTCTTTTAAGATTCTTTTTAGAGGGAAGATGTGGTCAAGTCACAGATGTGCAATAATCATTTATTTGTGACAAAAATAGAAAACTAATATAATTCAATTATATTACTGAAAATAAGTAATATTAAGCTTCTGCTGGATTACAAAAAGAAACAGATAATACCCGATTTCTCCTCTTCTCCTCACAGGGCAGCTTAGGTCAGTCTGGTCAGGCAGTGGGTGTGTCTCTCTCTCTCTCTCTTCCTCCTGCTCTTCTCTTGTCGTTATCTCCTTCTTCTTCTTGAACTCTTAACTCTTTGTTTGTCCCTAGTTTTTATAAGGTTTCCTTTCAACCAATCACATTTTGGCAGCACGACACCATGAGATGGGTGCATGATACAGATGTAACTTAGAGGTGGGGATTCTTTGGAGATTGGCAAGGAGTCAATCAGAGGACAGGTATCTTTTGGACTCTGGACACATAGTTAAGCCAGGGTCTACCAGGGCCCCTTTGAATGTAGGGAACTAGATAAAAAGATAGCAGTCACCTGTACAAAACCAGATAGCATAGAATTTCCCGTAGAAATATACATTCTAACAAATAATATCTTACACTAACTGTCCTTTGGAACTTAATCTTGATCATATTGCAATTCCAGGTCTCTGGATCACTGCTTTGAACAGTCACCTGTTTGATCACGAATGCTAATTATTTTGTATTAGTGTAGTATGTAGTAGTATTTTTTATTCAGCACTGTAGTGTTGAAATGCATATTTTCTGCATTGATATTGATAATAGACGGAGACATTTCAAGGCACTTTCCTTGCATAATAATTTCATATTTCATAGTGTCCTCTAGTGGTGAGCATGGTGTTGTTTCGCATCGTCATGGATACAAGAGAACTCTACGGCATCTTCCAGGTGTTAGGGAGCATGCATAAATTAGGGAACAATGCACCAGAGTAACCATACTACCTGAATCCAGCAGGGCTTGCACTTGGCAATTGTTGATCATCACAGGGCATTCCATGCCTCGATCAGAGGTTTCCTCAACAATGCCATTACCAGGTGGCAGTCACGTGATCTAGGTGTCATGCCAAAGGCAAAACACCCCAAGAGCAAGCAGGAACTAAAGACAGCTGCAGTACAGGCCTGGCAGAGCATCACCAGGGATGAAACCCAACATCTGGTGATGTCTATGGGTTCCAGACTTCAGGCAGTCATTGACTGCAAAATATTTGCAACCAAGTATTGAAACTCACAATTTAATTCATGATTATGTTAGTTTGTCCAAATACTTTTGAGTCCTTAAAATTGGGGAGGCCAAATATAAAAATGGGTGTAATGCCTACACCATTCACCCGATTTGGATGTAACTACCCTCAAATTAAAGATGAGTCTACACTTAAAGAACATCTTGAATGTTTCCTTTCAAATCAATTGTGGTGGCGTACAGAGCCAAAATGATGACAATTGGTATCACTATCCAAATATTTATGGACCTAACTATAATTGTATCATATTTCTTTTTTTTTTAATATTTCATCTCAATGAATATAAAGTGGAACCAATTTTTGGTTTTACCCAAATCCCCTATCTCTTGAGAGACCTGGTGGTGAAGGTTGGGGCATAAAAAAATGTAACCCTTATTAACAGGGAGACACATTTTAATGACTTTTTAATTTGGGCCTGACTAGTCACATGGTTCCTTGTGCGAAAATAATGTATTATATTCCTGATCCAGAAACACCATACCATGCACCTCCTTCAAAAGGAAATCCTTCATCAATCATAAGGCATTAAGCAGGCAGTGTAGAGTTGATTGTAATGTAGGATGCATCTAACAAAAATCTTCAGTTTGCTAAGCAGTTACATGCATTTTCATTCACATTTATTATTTTAGATTTTTATTGAAAAAGTCGGATAATGGAACACATTATTTCCCTTTGTAAAAGGTGTAAATCTGACAGTTGTACCTCTCTGAACATGTTTTTATCAGTCTCCTGGAAATGGATTGGCATGATGCTGAAGATCGATCATTGGCATTTGAATATTTCTTTCTCTGTGAGTCTTATTTTTCTCAGTGTGACAGAGGGGTGCTATCAAAACATAACTGCCCCTTTCCTGTGGAATCAGGCACATACTGAAAAGAAGAATGTGGGTTATTAACACCCTGTGCAACCAGCTGCATCTCTCTTTCTCTCTCTCTCTCTCTCTCTCTCTCTCTCTCTCTCTCTCTCTCTCTCTCTCTCTCTCTTGTTCAACAGTCACCATGGTAACCCCTCACAGGTTCTGTTTTCAGTTAATTTCCATTAAGCAATAGGTAGGTTACTGTCTTTTCACCTCTGAGCAAAGCTTTTGAAAAGATAAATGACAACAGCATGTCCTTTTTACCTTTTATATGCACTACAGCCCAGTAAACTCTTCATAAAGGGTAACTAAAAACTGATTTAGCAGGACACTGTGGGTGTACACTCAGTATTCCTTTATGGAAATTAATACAACATAAAGAATTGCATGTATTTCAGTGTTATATGCATTAATAGCATTTCTGTCCAATATAATAACAGACATTCCTAAGTAGACCATGTTGAAAAGCATTCATACCCTACAATCAGTACTTGGTGAATCCTCCTTCGGCTTTGTTAACATTGAGGAGGTATATTCTGTATCTTTTTAAAATGTTTAACAACAAGGGATATTTGACCACTATGTGCAGAACCTCTACAGCTACTCCAGATTGCTCCAGAATGTGGAGTTCTGCTCCATTAAGCATTGGATAGGCTTGGTCGTGTGCATCTGAATGCTATTGTTGTGAGATGATAGACAGAAGGTGCCAGGTTTTACTGGATTCTATATTTTGGTATCACCTATTCTAGCCATTTCTCACCAAGACCAAGGGATGGAAGACGAGCCCCTCAAATGAGAGAAACCCACTCCTATTCTTGACAGTGGGTATGACAGGCTTCTAAACATAAGCTATACATTATTGCACCAAGTACACTTCATCCAAATTCCTCTTGAGTTCATTAGAACCAAGTTTTGCAACTGGGTTAAACAGAAGTGGAACCTTTTGGACAAGCAGTACAATACAATATTCACAGTCATATAATTATTTACTTTTGGAAGTATTGAATTGAACTTGAGTGTACACCTGCATGTTCATTGCTCATTCAGATTTTAGTTACACTGCAACAATCAATTTGAATCAATTTGGACGCTCCTGTATGTAGGTAAGCTTTGACTTTCTGGAACATTATAAGGCCATATTCGACCTTTAACTGTGATAACTGTGATGTGCTGTTTGATTGGCCCTTCAATACAGCATGTGATGGGGGTGGGGGTACCTGGGGGACATATGAAGACCCACCTATCACTCCACACCATGCTTCACAAAATCCCTAACCCGACTACACCACTTCAATATTTTTACTAAAGTGAGGGAGAAGAACCTCACGTTTCTCCTATATTAGAACCCCCAACACAGGCATGCACCCCTCCTGGAGGACCACCATGGACAGATCAAACAGTCCAATTTATTCATTTTTTCCACAACACACATCCTGACCTTGACATTAAATCAGGAAAATGTACTAACCTAATTATTAAAACCCTTACACACATAACTAGATCTCTACACACACACTTAAATTTCCCAATAAGCAAAACACTTCTATCCCGACAATCAAACAACACAGCACAGTACATACAGACAGGACAGTTCATAATGTTTGTATCTGGTAGCAGCACTTTCATTATACAGAGAACAAGACAGTTCATTATGATTTAATAATAATAATAATAATAATAATAATAATAATAATAATAATAATAATAATGATTTAGTATATTCCATAGTAGCATCCTCGACCTACAGGAAGCAATTCAGTTTTATTATGGTTTTATTCATTGTCAGAAGGCACTTTCATATCATTTAAAAATAAAAATGTGATTGCATACAGGTTAGTATTTTGCATCTCTCAGGTAGGTCAAAGTTTTGGTGTAGGCCTACATTTTAGTGGAGTTGAAGGATCTATTTACAGCCAACCACAACCACAACCACTGTTCTATTTATTTATTTATTTATTTATTTATGTATGTATGTATGTATTTATTTATTTATTTATTTTAAACCAAAAAAACTAAAACTAAAAAAAGTCAGCACTAAGAATACTTGTGTTTATCACTAAATTAATTTGTTGGTCATTGTAGGACTCTCTAACTATAATTTGGTTCCTTTCAGATGAAAATTGGGAAAATGTGTTCTTATCATAAAATAGAGGACAGAGTCTGGTGATTTTCTAGGTGCAGTTCCTAAACAGGAAGCGATGTGTTATTCTCCCACAAGGAGCTGTCAGTGTACAGAAACCACATTTTTTGCTCTATCATGCAGATGGTTCTTTTGAAAAAGACCTCTTTTCAAACTGCTGTTTAAAATTCTTTGTGCAAATAGACAGTAGGCCTAGTTTACAGACTGTGATGAATAGGTGCAAACAAAAGCATAAAAGCAGGTAAGGGAACTTTATTTCACGTTAAAGCCAATAAAAAGACAGTATTGCAATCTGGATCCCTCACCAAACATTTTAGTGTCAAGGGATATGGTGCGAGCTGAATTTTAAATCAACAATTCATAATCAACATTCCAATCAAGCCTAATAGACAAATTGGCTAAAAAAGGTAAAAATATAGAACTTATTTACATTCTAGGAGGAAGAAGTATGAATGAGTTGCCTTTCTGACTTAAGGGCAGGGAAATGTCTAATTGAATGTAGGAATATTTACTTGACTGAGCTGTTAAGATTAAGCCTAAAAGGTAGCCTTCATTCTTGGTGGATGTTTCAGTGACACACTATGGTGGCCCACGTTTAAGGACAGTTAATTATGGCCAGTAATGTGGGAGATTGGGATGGTGACCAACAATGTTGCAATAGCAACAGCCTTTCATTTAAACAAAGCCTTTAATGTCAAGCTTTGCAAGATACAACAGGGTCTATCATAAACCAGTGCCAGTCACTACTGATTCAAAGTAAGTGTAAAGAAGTGGGTTTCTAGCCACAGTTTGAGAACAGTAGCTGATGCAGGGCCAGGAAAGCCAGGATCATTTTAATGCTAATTGTGGCAAGAGGAATAATAAGAAATAGTCCAATACAAAAAAAATGTTTTCTTTAAATTGCAATACACTGTAAAATATGAAACCAAACTTACCAAGAATAGATAAAACAAACATACATAAGTAGTACTATTATTATAAATACTGGAAACAATGTGTCTCTCTGTGTGTGTGTGTATATATATATATATATACATATACATATATACATATATATACATATATATATATATACACATATATATATACATATATATACATATACATATATATATATATATATACATATATATTCACCAATGTTGGGGTTGTCGTTGCTGGTGCAGCATTACTGTCCAAATGTCCAAGGACACACTGCATAGGTTTCCTATGTATGTATACTGGAAAAAATTAAGAGACCACTGCAAAATTATCAGTTTCTCTGGTTTTACTATTTATAGGTATGCGTTTGGATAAAATGAACATTTTTGTTTTATTCTATAAACTACTGACAACATTTCTCCCAAATTCCAAATAAAAATATGAATGGAACGGAATGTCTGCCATACATGTAGAGATGCTGATTTTAGAAAAAATTGCAGTGATCTCTTAATTTTTTCCAGAGCTGCAAATGTATGTATTGCCATTCAGTCAAAAAAAGACCATTAGGAACTTGTTCTGGTGCAGCACACATACAACATATATAAAAACAGAGACAGCCCCACAATTCCCATTGTTGACTGTGCGCTGTTATGTCGCTGTCCGTTGGACTGGAGCTGTCCGCTGAAATAGTTCTGTGCACAGCTACACATATAGCAGGAATCACACATAATTTCAGCCACTCCCCCCATTTTGCACCTTGCATACAGTTAAAGGGTGAATGGTGCAGAATGGATTGCGCCGCGCGAAACAGGGTTTTGAATATGGCAAATAATGCACAATTGTTGTACGATAGACATTTCCACCACGCAAACCCTACAAATATCTGGCCCGTAGTGCCTATGTTGATATTGCCAAAATGTCCAAATTCATTTGATATGGATTACTGAAGTCCCCTGGGCAGCAGGAAACAAATCCAATAAGATTTGTTATTTTCTTTTTCAGAATTTTTTTGAATTTTAGTGCAGGCTGTTTTTGAAATCCAAATTCTGCATTTCAAGCAGCTACATTTTTTTAATTATGCAGTGATCATGAAGTCCAGAGCAGATGTGGCCTAGACAACACAAACTGCAAGTAGTAATTACTGACTGGGTGAGTAAGAAATCAGGCTAAAATGCCAAAATAAAAGTATCCCTTTAATGTTAACATGTCTTGCGTCCATAGAAAATATTCTTGCCGCACAAATTACTGCAGTACAAATTACATGCATTAACATTAAACATATTGGCCAATTTTAGCATTTCACATTGTTAATTATGTGTTGCATTGCAAGAGCATGATGGCATCAATAATCTCATCCTTCAGTCCTAGTCTATATTAATCTAGAATATAGTGCAACTTCAAGTAAAAGAATGTAATGTAATGATGTAATAGCAGAGTCAGATCTTGTGTCTGTTGTAAGTAAGATGAGAGATGAAAGACCTTCTGAGGCTCAGACCTAATGTGGATGCATTTGCATTTGAAACTTCACATGCTACAGTAAAATTGTCCAATGCATTTGTTTTACAGTGATTTTCAAGGCATACTAGCCAGCTTTAATAACACACATTGAGCCATAATTGCTTTGAATTTACGTAAGGATACATGGACAGAAGATCACAGTAAACGTTATTCTTCATTGTATTGCCATTCAAAAGATTGCTATTGTATTAGTAGAATGTTGGATGGAAGAGTGTCACTACGTAAGTGCAGGAGAAGTGGGGGGTGGAGGGAGTAGAGTGGGGGGTGCAGGAGAGGCAGTGATGGCTGCAACCCAGTGGTTTTTATAATAAATAGATGCCTACACAGTAATGTGCACAAGCCACTTTTCTTTATATACTCACATAAGGCAGCCAACTCCAAGACCACAGAGAGTTCATCGTAGGCTATCTTGGGACTTGGAATGGCAAAGCTGCCCGCCGTCTTGTTTGTGTGGATGCATACGGTGCATAGAGAGCTACAGGGCTTTGCCGGCTTCAGACAACCCCCCGATGGGGTTTTCTTCTAGAAAACATTTCAGTCCGTAGCAAAGTAGCCAGCCTGATTCACTAAAACTGTTATAGACTCCCTTTTTGAGAGGGCGGATCACCTTGGTTTTGGATGACTAAAACATGAACATCATTCATCCTGACCTCTCAAGAAAGCAAACTAACACAGTCCAATGGAGGGGCCTAAGTGGGTAGTTAGAGACACAGATGCGTGAAGGAGGTGAACAAAGATGGGAGTACCCCCTCTTGGACAGCACTATTCTGTCTTCAACTAAAACATGTATTATATGCAGGCACAAAGGGCTTTAAATGATTCATATAATATAATAGAGCATAAAAACTTCTATGCACAACAATGTTAACCTTCAATGAGTTACAGTGCATAAGAGGAAATAGTATATTAAAACAAATATAGGACAAAATAGTCTAATCCTATCCTGGACTTCAATGTACAAGCTACGGTCAGCTGACCTATTTATTAAATGAATATAAGTCTTAAATTATTATTATTATTTATTTATTAGCAGATGCCCTTGTCCAGGGTGACATACAAAATATAAGAGCAATAATACAGGGCAATTCAAGGCATAATGCATTTTACAAATTCCAATTTACACAAGTATATACAAGATATACAGTAAACAATAAATAAGGTCTTACATCCTAGATTGTAAAAGCTGATAAGTGCAGACAAGATGTTAGGTCACAGTCAAGGGCCAAGGGAAAGGGAGCAGAGGGAAAGAGAAAATAAACAATGCAAGTACTAGTAAAGCAAGGCAAGTAGTATGAAAAAACATTGTATAAGTGCTATCGTACAGGAGAGTTAATGACTAAATTACAAGTACTGTCTGAATAGATGTTTCTTGAGTAAGCGCCGGAAGGAGGTCAGAGACTCTGCTATTTTGACTTCAATAGAAAGGTCATTCCACCATTTAGGGGCCAGGGATGAGAAGGAGCGGACTCTGGAGGAAGGAGAGTGCAGAGGAGGCAGAGTTAGTCTTTTGGCACCGGAAGACCGCAGCAGTCTGGAGGGGATGTATGGAGAGACGAGGGTCTGAAGGTAACTCGGTGCAGTGTAGTCGAGACAGCGGTAGGTGAGGGTCAATGTCTTGCTCCAGTATCGGGAGCCAGTGGAGGTAGCGGAGCAGTGGAGTAGCATGTGTGAATCGTGGCAGAGAGAATACCAGATGAGTATTCTAGTAGTTGCAGGCAGGGCAGCCAGGAGGGAGTTTAGTCTAGGCGGGAGAGGACCAGTGACTGGACGAGTAGATTTCCCTCTGACTGTGTGTATGCCTGCCTGTCGAGTAGTTGGTGAGGAAGGGTCAGATTCGGCATATGTTGCTCGGGAAGAATCTGCAGGTGAGTGTGTAGGAGAGCACAGCATCGAGGGTGACTCCTAGCTTCTTAGCGGGAGAAGAGGGAGAGAGTGTCATAGATGGAGATGGAGAGATCAGCAGAAGGTGAGGAAGAGGGAACATGAGTTTGATTCCAACCTGGAGTGTCTGCCTGTTTGGAGTGTGTGTGTCCTTCCTGTGTCCATGTGGGTTTTCTCCAGGTATTCCAGTCTCCTCCCACTTCCCAAAGACATGCAGCTTCTGTTGATTGACTAGTAAAAATTGCCTTGTTCCACACGGTGCTGAGCTCCACACTTCCCCTGTTCACCACCAGAGGTCATCATCAGTTGAATTCTAACTCTCTCTCTCACATTCCCCAGCACCATAAGCAATCATCCACTTGACATTCCTAGGCACATGTGCATGTGCACCATCAACCCTCTGCTCCCACTGGACCAGCACTACACATCCCTGTCCCCTGCTTATGCTCTGTATCAAACCACCTGTTACTTACATTCAAGGCTAAGTCTTGTTTGTTTCCTGCAGCATTTCTAAGAATTGTTCCTGTATACTGATCACCTGTGTTCCTGACCTTTGTTTACTCTCCATGTTTTGACTCCTGGATTTCCCTCTGACTGTGTGTATGCCTGATCGATTGACCTAATGCCTGTGACCCCATCTGCTGCTTTTGCCTTGCCTCCATTGCTTTCTTTGCCGGCTCTTTGACCAGGACTGTTACATACTTGCTTCTTCCCGCACTTGAATCCTCCACTTCTTTGGCTGTTTGCACAGACAGTCGTGACAGAAGACGTAGCCTTACCAGCGGGACATCTCGAGCTCCACGCCACCCACCAGGGTTCATTACTTGGAGAACATGAAGCCAAGCTCAATCAGCTGCAAAACACCCTTGATGAAATACTACAGAGGCTCCCTCCCAGCACTCCTCCAGCAGTGCCTCCACGTACAGCACCCTCCTTGGCAGCAGCATCTGCAGCAGAAGTGCATCCTGTTTGACTTGCAACCCCGGACAAATATGATGGCTCACCAGACCGCTGTGAGGGATTCCTGCTGCAATGTTCATTGTATTTTGCTCACCAGCCAGCATAATTTTCCATTGAGGAAGCTAAGATAGCCTTCGTCATCACCCTCCTCATGGGCAAGACACTGCAATGGGCATCTGCTATGTGGATACAGCAGGGAGAAATCACCAGGTTCCTGATGGCTTTTCTAGCACACTTCAGGGACATGTTCAGCCACCCTGCTGAGGGCAAAGACTCTGGGGAGCAATTGCTTACTCTTCACCAGGGTGTGTCATCAGCGGCAGATTATGCCCTCAACTTCTGCACCTAGCATCCAGTAGTGGATGGGATGAGCAGGCTTTCTCCACTCAGACCTACAGTCCAAAATCTCCTGCAGGGATGAAGCTCTCGGTTTGGAAAAACTCATTAAGCTGACAGTCAGACTCTGGGACATTCTATCCTGGGGGTGCAGTTGTTTTTCTCACTGCCTGTCCTCATCATGTTGTGACATGTCATCAAACATTCCTCCCGAGTATCAGGACATGGCTGCCATCTTGCCAACCCAGACCACTAAATTGCCTCCTCATCGATCATTGGATTGTGCCATAGACCTCCCGGGCTCCTCTCCACCTAAAGGTTGCATTTATCCTCTCTCAGAATCTCACACCATGGAGGACTATATAAAGAAGGCATTGGAACTGGGCATTTTCCACACCTCCACATCACCCACTGAAGCAAGTTTTTTCTTCATGACCAAGAAGGACAGAGGATATTGCCCTTGCATAGACTACCATGGTCTAAACACAGTTACCTGCTGCCCCTGGTACCTGCAGCCCTAGAGCAGATTCGAGGAGCCCGGTTCTTTACCAAACTTGATTTGCGCACTGTATGTAATTGGATCAGAATCGGAGAGGTGGACAAATGGAAGATGGTGTTCATCACGAATAGTGGACATTATGAATATCTGGTCATGCCCTTCAGTCTCACTAATGTTCCTTCTATCTGCCAGGCATTCGTCAATGAAGTACTGAGAAGTTTTTTTGTGTGTGTTTTGTCATCATGTACATTGATGATATCTTGATTTTTTTTTTTTCCAGACCGTCTCTGACCACATCTCCCTGGTCCTCCAAATTCTCCAGTGCTTGTGGCAGAACGAACTCTACATCAAGGCAGAGAAATGTGAGTTGCACCTCCAGAGCATTGGTTTCCTCAGTTACATCCTTGACGTTGATGGAGTCCCAAAGAATCCAGTTAAAGTGAGTGCTGTTACGGATTGGCCCCAGCCACAGACCATCAAGGATTTGCAACGTTTCATGGGGTTTGCTAATTTTTACAGGCGTTTTTTTAAGGACTTCAGTTCTGTGGCTTTGCCCACACCCTGAGCTGGACAGCTACAGCCACTGACGCCTTTGCCCAGCTTAAAAAACTCTTCACCACCATACCTCTCTTAAAGCACCCAGATCCTTTCATCCCCTTTCTCGTGGATGCTTCAGAAAGTGGTGTAGGGGAGGTTTTGTCGCAAACACACATCTCTCCGCCTAAGCTCCATCACTGCGCCTTTTCTCCAGGAATCTCTCTCTGATGAGGAATAATTACAACATTGGAAACCAGGAGCTCCTTATTTTGAGTAGTGGAGACACTGATTTGAGGGTTCCCAACATCCCTTTTTGGTCCTCACTGACCACCACAACCTGGAATACATCCACGAAGAGATTGAATCCCCGTCAGCCACACTGGGCTTTGTTCTTTACCTGGTTCAACTTCACGCTCACTTACGGTCCAGGTTAAAAAAATATCAAGGTGGACACCCTTTCTTGTCAATTGGAATCGGACTCCTGGAACCTCTCCCTGTCCACACAGACCATGGTCACATCACGATAGATTCCTGACTGATCTCCCCAACTCCAATGACTACACCACTGTCCTGGTCGCTGTGGACCAGTTTTCCAAAGCCTGTCAGCTCACCCCCCTGAAGGGGTTTGCCCACTGTTCTTGCCACAGCAGAATATCTTTTCTCCCAGGTTTTCTGCTTTTATGGGCTGCCCGAGGACATCATCTCTGACCACGGCCCCCAGTTCACCTCTCAAGTTTGGTCCACCTTTTTCCATCTCCTTAATGTAAACACAAGTCTCTCCTCAGGTTACCAACGCAATCGAATGGCCAAACAGAGTAACTTAACCAGGAGACTGCACTTATTGTAGCCGTAACCAGACTGAATGGAGCAGGTTTCTCCCATGGGCTGAGTAGCCCAGAACTCTCTCATCCACTCTTCCACAGGTCTTACGCCATTCCAATGTGTGCTTGGTTACCAACCCCCCCTGTTTTCTGGTATGGACAACTGTATGGATGTCCCTGCGGTGGATGGAGGAGGTCTGGGAGGCTGCACACGTGTGTCTACAATGTGCAGTTCGGTGCCAGAAGGTGTCAACGCAGACCGCCTCCCGCCCCCCCCCAGTTCCAACCTGGGCAGGTCTGGCTTCCCTCTAAGAAACTGAGCCCCTGCTTTATTGGACCCTATATCCTTCGGCAAGTAAATCTGGTGTCCTACCGGCTCATCCTCCCTGCTCATCTGCAAATCTCTCCCACGTTCCACGTTTCTCTTCTCAATCCTGCAGTTGCTGGACATGGATCCCGTGGATTCTCCTCCTCCACCTCCTCCCATCGAACATGGTGACAGTCCTGCCTGTGCGGTTCGGTCTCTTCTCTGGTCCCGGCGTCTGTGGGGTTGCCTCCAGTAGGTTGTGGACTGGGAAGGCTATGTCCCATAGGAGAGGTCATGGGTCCCAGCATCTGACATCCTCGACCCTTCCCTTCTGTTGGACTTCCACAGGGATCACCTGGCCAATCCTGCTCCTCATCCTCGTGGACGTCCATGCCGCCATCCCCCAGTGGCATTGGGAGCTTCCAGTGGAGGGGGGGTTCTGTTACATCTGCACTCCACACTTCCTTTGTTCATCATCATCCACTTGACATTCCTCATTCCATCAACCCTCTGCTCCCATTGGACTAGCACTACAAATCCCTGTCCCCTGCTTCCCTCTACTCTGTATTTAAACCTCATTATTTGAATTCAATACTAAGTCTTGTTTGTTTCCTGCAGCATTTCTAAGTATTGTTCCTGTATACTGATCGCCTGTGTTCCTGCCCTTTGATTACTCTCCATGTTTTGACTCCTAGATTGCCCTCTTACTGTTTGTATGCTTGATTGGTCGATCTACCGCCTGTGCCCCCAATTACTGTTTATGCCTTGCCTCCATTGCTTTGATTGCAAGCTCTTTGACTAGTACTGTTACATACCTGCTTCTTCCTGCACTTGTTTGCACAGATAGTCATGACACTTGTGGTTGTGTGTTTGTGATGGATTGGCATCCTGTCCAGGGTGTACCCTGCCTTCTGCCCTGTGCCTGCTGAGTTAGGCTCTGGCTAGGCTTTGATTTTAGGTTCACCCTGTACTGGATGAAGTGATTATTTTGTTAATCTTTTGTTACAAATAAACACTGAAATAGCTTTGTTGGATAAATTAGCATAGGTGTCTGGGCAGTCTCTGAAGTTTTAAGACATTTGAACAAATATTGTAATCAAAACTAGTGTTGCATCTGTGATCTGATACTTCTAGTATTATATATATATATATATATATATATATATATATATATATATATATATATATAATACTAGAAGTATCAGATCACAGATGCAACACTAGTTTTGATTACAATATTTGTTCAAATGTCTTAAAACTTTAGTAATAATAATTAGAAGAGTTGAAAATGTATATGCAATCATTTGTGGGAAGCAGATAAAGGTATTTAATATTATATTGATGGGTGTATATGAACCCTTTAACGTTTATTGAATGGTTTACAGGTGAAGCTTTCATTCAAGTGCCTGTGCAGATTTATCCTGTAGAAAGGTCTAAGACTGATTGTAAGCCTTCACAAAATGGGATACATCAGACAACAGTTACATCTTGTACAGTTCAGTTAATTGTGCTTATCAGTAGATACAGTAACCCTGGTAATTGCTCATAGGGCCTTGTCTAACTTCACTTAATCTGTTTCTGGCTCTGGATCCAAGAATACATCCATTCACTGCTTGGCTTTCTTTCATGCACTTTTTTTTCAGCTAATCCTCCATCCTTACACTTATTTCTTGTTAGCCAACTCCATGCAGAAAGAGACAAGAAGACTGCCCAATGCAAAAGTTTACCTTGGAGAGTTTTGGAGTAAATCAACAAGAGCTGCAGGAGCCAGAGACAAAACAAGGTCTAAATATACCAGAGAGCCTTCCCTAGGCAGACTTTTCTTTCATATAAAGCCCAAATCAACAGAGCAAGGACTTAAGACATCCAAGACATTCACATGTTTGAGGAATGAATTTTGAATGCGGCTGAGAGGGCTGTGCCAAAGAATTTCGTCCTTAGTTCACTCGTTTTGTTGTAGAGGGAAAACAAATTACCTAATTTAACACATAGGTGTGTCTGTAGCATATTACTCCACTACAGGCCTAAGCCAAACCACTTTCTGTTCACATGTATTACACAAATCCAATATGATGTTGTCAGTGATTCAAGACACATCACATTCCCTCTGAATCTTTTAGAAAGCTCTTGTGTATTAAAATGCACCTAATAAATTCTCCACATAGTTTGTGAACAAGCTGGCAGAAGAACCTAATTAAATTACAAAACATCAACACACTGGCATTTTTAAGTACTAACACTTGTATGTGTGTCTTCTGACAGGTTTCAGTGGTGTTTAGATCTGTTGTTACTGCATTACAGACAGTTGAAGTGGTTACATAGGGTGTGTAATGTGACTATGGCCTGTTATGCAATTCATACAGACTAAAATTGCTTTAAAACACAACTTAAATATCTGTTAAATATCTTAATGGTTGAAATGACGATTTTATCCAATTTTTTCCCAAGGTAGAAATAGGTACCACACCAACACATTATTCAAATTCAATAATTTATTGGTGAACAATAACCACTTTGATAAATAAATACAGAATACAAAAAGACAGTTTAAAAATTGTGCAAAAAGGTTGTAAAACATTTAAAAGCTAGATACTGTAATTAGGCACTTATCCAAACATTGTGCTGTCCCTACCAAACAATGTTAGCAGGAAGTGCAGAAGCCTGAAAACTGACTGGTATCAGTCTACAAGCCCAATTTAATTAAGTAAATACTACAGTCATTCAAACCACTCAAGCAGGTTATACAATTGTACAACAGCTCTCTTCATGCAGATGCTTTCTATTCTTAAACCAGTACAGTGCCTTGTGAAAGTATTCACCTACCACTTTGAAAATGCAAAATATTTTTTATTTTGATACAAACAAGAAATAAGACAGAAAAACTTAAGCATGCATAACTATTCACCCCCCAAAAGTCAATAATTTGTAGAGCCACCTTTTGCAGCAATTACAGCTGCAAGTCTCTTGGAGAACGTCTCTATCTAGCCACTGGGATTTTTGCCCATTCTACGAGGCAAAACTGCTCTAGCTCCTTCAAGTTGGATGGGTTCTGCTGGTGTACAGCAATCTTTATGTCATACCACAGATTCTCAATTGGATTGAGGTCTGAGCTTTGACTAGGCCATTGCAAGACATTTAATGGCCTAACGGCAAGATGGGGGTGTCCATGAGGCGGGTCCTGTCCAGTGCACCGCCATAATGGCTGCCAGGGATTGCCCAGTCGCCCTTGCCCCATGACGCATCACTGTCAACAGTTGGTCGGATGCCGCCGCTACCTCCAAGATAGGGGCGTGGTTGGTCATGCGTCACGTGGTCCGAGGGCTCTGCCAGCTGGGCCAGCAGGCTCTAGGTGTTTCTGAGGTGGGCTGCCTGGGCTCCTGCCTCATACGCCCTTTGGAGCAGCATCTCCATCATGCGACACTGCCTGTTGGTTGGGGCAGGCCAGTTCGAGTGGATCCGTAGACAGCAGCAGGTAGAGAGACAAGCGTGGCTATGGTAGAATTAACACAGGGGAAATTCACCATGCCCGCTTCTGCCACGCCCTGGGTCCTGGCATAAGCCTCCCAACTCCTGACAAGGGCAGGGGCTGTTGCCGGATGGTCCCAGATGGCCCTCAGTTTCTCCAAGAGGTCAGGGAGCAGCGGGAGGGCCCGTGCGGGCTGCTGGAAGCGCTGACCTCTCTCAAACCTGGAGTGCGGTGTGGCAGGGGAGCTGGAGAGACTCCACGGCCCTCTGAACCACCACCCAGAACTCCTGGTCCTGTCCCGTAGTAGAAGGAGGGATGTCCTCACTCAACAGAGAAGGAGGAGTGGGTGAGACCAGCTCCTCCTCCATGAGCTCCGCCTCAAACTCTGAGTCCATGTGCGGACCCAGAGACAGGCAGTCCTCCTCTCAGGTGGCCTGTCTACTGCTCTCATCCTGTGATGGAGCAGATAGACTCCCCTCAGACAGATAGACTCCCCCTCAGACTCCGGCTGCACAGTGTGAGCCGGCGTTGGAGCATCATGTTGTGGGGGGGGGCAGCACCTGTTGCGCTGCTTGTACCTGTGCTACTTGTGCGGCCAGCAGAGTGCAGATTTGGTCCATCCTGCTGTTTAGAGCATGGATGGCCTCGTTGCGGTGGGGGAGGCAAGCGACGACTCAGCTATTGTTTAGCACTGTTGTTCACGTGGACAACTCAGGCAGGCGCGGCATGTCAGGCAGGGGAGGCACGGCTGTCACGGGGGGAGCAGCTGCCGTGGCAGGTGCGGGAGCAGCAGCTGGCGCAGCAGCATGTGCATGCAGAGATGCAAGCGTGGGAGGCGCGGCTGTCTCCAGCACTACAATCCTGGAGGAGGAGATGGAGGGGCTCGGAGAGAGGCGCAGATCCAGCGCCCCTGAGACCCCCCTGTCACTCCCCAGAGCGGGAGATCGCTGGGCACGGCAGCAATTGCGGTGATGTCCACTGGAATGGTGGACTTCCGGGCGCGCCGTAGTGGCACACTGGCAGGGGCCAGTGGAGCTCATAGCAGAGCCCACGCATGTGTGAATAGGGAAACATGCAGAGGCAATTGGAGCGCCTAGTGGGCTCGCCGCTGTAAGTGCATCTCCTCCTGGCAACATTTATGTACACGGGGGCACTTCAACACCAACCAAACGCAACCTTGCTGTTGCCGGACAGAACACTGTGTATGTCAAGCACCAGTTGCTGGATACAAGTACTGCGTAGACTCGTAGGCATAACCACACCGTGTGTGCCGAGGTTTCCAACATTCCTCAGGTCTGCCAGCCCTCCCTGCTATCGAACGTCTTCATAACTGAATCTCAGTAAACCGCATAGGTAGTGTATTTTGTGTACAATTGAGAATTAGGTAAATCACAATTACATAAAACCTTGTTGTGTATGAGATTTAAATTGTAGGAATGGATAGCGTAATCATAATACTTGTTTGTTATTTTACATGTTTTGTGCCTTGAGTCAAAACTCGATTATTGGATAGATCTCATCTCACTCTCACTTGAAATATTATCCACCCTGCTTTAATCTGTCCTATCTTTGCAAATACATGTTTATATTCATTTTTAATAAACCTATATCTTGTATAAAACGAAACAGCCTCAAGGTTAATTCATGCAGATCAACCTCACCGCTAGTCTGAATTCTTATTAAAATATTGTGGTAACTTGCGTATCAACAGAAAACTTGACCCGCTGTGGGTTATATGTATGGGGGTCACTAGATAACAAGACTTTATTCAGCAATTATTATCTCCTCTGATATCGATACCAGATAAACAAGCCAAATTCCAGTTTAGAGTCCTAGGCCAATCGAAAGTACTTACTAATAAATACAATAACAATACAATACAATAACTGTAAGGATAAATTGAAAACTATTTGTCCATTGCAACATTCTGCCTGTATCTTAACAGATCAGCATCCTTTCATTTAATTAAACTATTTACACCCTCCACCCAGCACACCAGGGCAAGAAAATATATCCATCCATCCATCCATTTTCTACACCGCTTGTCCTGGTGAGGGTCGCGGTGGCAGCATACTAATAATATCTGCGAGAGGACAAAGAGCAGGTCTGTTGTTCCATGGCCCGGACAGAATCCACATTGTTCGTCCTGAATCCATGGTTCAACTAACGGACGAAGTCTCCTCTCCAGCACTCAGCCCCAGTCTCAGCGCACACACAAAAAGTGATACAACACGGGTAGAAAAAATTAAATAGCCTAATTTGTTCACATATGTGACAGCTACACCAATTTGTAGAATCAAGGGAAAAACCAACAGAGGTGATGTTGATTACTGGTGAGGCACATATGCTCTAGAATGAAGGTCTTAAATTGCACAATTGCATTTCAGTAACACTTAAAACGAATATACAATGCTTCTGACATTTTTCATAATTTATTACTGAGTATCTATAGTGTGTTTGTTTGTTTTTGTTCCACTATCTTAGATGCCTGTACTATACCTCCTAAAACATGTAACACATTTCAAAGACATAAGTCCTTGATTTCCCCATGCCATAATACATTACTTAAACTGACTTGAACTTCTATTCGCAGTAGGGAATATGTGAATGATTTGATAGTGAAGCCCCCTTGTCATCTCTTTAAAGCATGTGTTTGAGTTTTGAAGTCTGGCTCTGTTATGTCTTGCAATGTGCTCTGCAGAGATCTGTATTGCTTCAAAGTTACAAACCCAAATATGTTCAATCTTTCTTTATAAATTCCCCAGGTATTAAAATTTCACTTTTGAGTCAGACTTTCTGGTGCATGAAAATAATTCTCAGGTTTTATTGTGAAACAAAAAGTGATAAGAGATATCAATCATTTGTTTTTGAAACTGCTAAAACTTCATCTGGCTGCAACACTTGGTACCAATTAAGCAGCACCTCATTTGTGTTTGACTCCTCAGGGCAGCGATGACCTTCTTACTAACCAAGGTTCTTTGGTTTGCCCAATTGACAAAACAAAAAATAACAATGAGCCAGTGAAATACATTTTGAAAGGAATGCAATTAAATATATGGAATATAATCTATATAATATTATATACAGTAATAATAATAATAATAATAATAATAATAATAATAATAATAATAATAGTTAATAAAAGTGTGATAAAATATTTTATGTAAGACCAAAAGCAATCTTTGCACACTCTGTAAACTGTGGTGTTAAGGGAACAACTCCCAAAAAAGGGTAGTGAAATAGGAAAAAGGTGTGTGCTGGAGATTCTCTGTTTTAATTTAAATATTTGACAATAAATTATAGTATTTTCCTGATGTTTGAGCACACCCAAGCTTTATACACAGACTCAAGTTAATCAATTTACCAACAAGAGGAACTACATAGCGCCTGATGTCAGTAGTGTAGGTTTGGTTTCATAATTGGGGGGACGTGTCCAATACACCTATAAAGCCAGGCAAATGTAAAAGGGGGGGACTATTAAACATTCTCTCAACAATACGGGGCACACGTCCCCCTCAACCTTTTATTAACCTTCGCATATGCCTGATGTAGCTTTCATTTCAACTCAAAACTGAACAGCTTGTCTTGATAACCTCTTTCAATGCTACAAACGGAGTACATTTACAGCAGAAATAATACAGGAAATTATACAACAGCATTTTCAATGCATGATTGTTTATTTATGATTTTGAATAGACAGAAAATACTTGTTTATTTGTATATTGACTATTGGAACCACAGAGTTCATTTCAAAAGTTGTCAGATCGCCAAACATATTTTTTATTTTAGTGACTATAGTCGATAAACACCCTAATTGGATTTTAAATTCAGAAAATTACTGCCTATAATGACCAAGTGTTTCTACTTTAAGTATTGAAAAACATAACATGTGTCTTTAAATCATGCCAGACAACTAGTTTTTAATAAATAACAGACTGTATTTTGCTGACTGTTTAAATTACTAGTTTAGATGAATGATTTTATTTTACAGTTCTGAACTATTGTCAACATTAGGCAAAAGCAACTGTTTTAAATTCAATTATGCATAATAGGCAGTCAGCCATGTGGAGATTAAAGACGTCTTTACTAGCCAACAAATTTAACAATAAGAAAAATTGACAAGGCAATGTGTATATATGTTTTCATGTATTGCTTTAAAATGCTGCAGTTTAGGTGCAAATGTTCTTTTCAATGCATGGTTGTCATTTTCGGAAAGACAGAGAGAAAACTGGGCATAAGACAATCTTGAAACTGAAATAAAAGTGAGAGGAAGTAGCATTCATATAAATTGAAACACAATTCTTAACTTCATTTTATACAGCATATGTAACCAATGTATTGGGATTCCTGCCAAATATGTCATTCCAAATGAACATGGGAAAATTACACCTGGCATGGGTTTTATCTTTAAATCCAATTAATTTAATTTTCCTTTTGCAGGCTTAAATACAAAATTCAGTGACACAGATTAGACTCAAACAAGAGGAAGGCCTATTCTATAGCACATAAAAATGATGATAGCTTTGAGAATACAAGATTCGTTTAGGGCCAGATTCGGCAGAAATAATTGAAATCCATTGACAAAGTAATTGACAAATTCAACGTGTATGTATATATGGAGGAGCAATCAACTTAAAATAAACTTGAGGCTTTATCTGAGCCCCGTAAGTTAAATTTGGTCACTGTTTGAATGATTTTGTTAGCTGTAAAGAGATTTGTCATTTACACAACTGTTTCACACACCATTTAAATAACCATTCAAAGCAATGCCCAAAGGGAAGCATTATGGCAAAGGTAGACAAACTCTGCTGCTGCTCCTGTTTTTCTGTCCACCAAGTGAAAGCATGGTCACTGCTTGACCTTGATGTACAGTTGGAAGCCTAACATTTACAGACAAATCCAAAACGAACTGTCGATATGACCTGGTTTATCATTGTATGTGTTGTAGTGTGATAAATATAATAGAATATATTTTCTTGTATGCATTTATTTTTACTGAAGTTCCACAATTTGGACAAGTGAAATGTTTTGAATGAGAATGCCGTCCTGCACAAAATGTTGTTTTTCTCACTGGATAGAAATAGTACAGTACACACCATTTTACAGCTTAATCTCATATTCAGTGCTGAAGGATCATGAAGCACACCAGAAGAGGTTTCCTCTAAGTGCTAACCACAGACAAGACCAGTGGTGTAGGTTTGGTTTCAGAATTGGGGGGGATGCACTATGCCTATGGAGCCTGGCACACATTATTGGGGAGGACTATTAAACGTTCTCTCAACATAGGGGGTCCCCCCTAAACCTACACCTATGGACAAGACATTTTCATATAGCTAAAACAAAAAAGAAAACAAAGGAGAATGAATCCTAAGGCAAGGAGACCATTGCTATTCCTTTTGCAGAATGCACAAAACTCTGAGACATCCTGTATATCCTCTGTAGGCCGCTGACCCAGATGCAATATCCATGGCTAAAATAAACCCAGTTCATCTACAACATTAGCTCATTAGCACCCCTGTGTCTTGTGCTTCAAATTCCAAAGTAACTCTTAACTCTTAAGTCTATTTGAGGGTTTAGAAGACCCTCAAATATACTTAAGAGTTAAGAGTTACTTTGGAATGTGCCAAATGTGCCAAATGTGCCATGTGCCAAATTTGCACTTAACTGGCATATTTGCAGTACATGTGCCAACTGACCTTTTCTAATATGTCTACTATTTCTAGCCTACTAATGCATAAGCACAGGTGCCTTAGGTTATATGAAGAAAAGATAAAAATAATAATCTGTGGAGCTTTTTTAGTTCTGATTTGATTTTGGTTCTACCTTCATAGCATGTAAACATCAGAGTCAGTGCTGTGTGCACAAACAGTGAGAGGAGTTAATAATAAGCTGTCATTCTCTTGTGTGTGTTGTGGTGGAAAAACGTTTTGGAGAATTTATTACGTGCACAGGAGGAACAGCGCAACACAGAATTCAAAGGATTTTAGGCCAGCATGACAGTGTTCCCCAAAAGTTTTAAGATAGAACAAAGCTTTTATACCCCCTCTGGGACGTACCCTCAATGGGCTTTACCATATTATAATCAGTGTCTGAATGGTCATTTCTAATAACTATAGCAGTGATTTAACTGGCATTCTAAACTAAGCCTTCCCATCTCATCAATATTATAATCATTACTCAAGAATAATAATCATTAACCTCTGAATTGCCAGTTGCATTGGAAGATAATTTGCAGATAATACGTTGCAAGAAAGGAATGTGAACTGCTGATAACCAAGTTAGGAGTAGCAGCACACCAAGGACAAAGGCAAGATAGGATGTTAATATTTTTCCCCCACAGTGTTGAGAAATGTCCTCATTCATTGTTCACACAAACGTCAATATGCACGGGCAGTGAGCTTTTACTGTCTTTAACTGTTGAACATTCACATTGCATGCAGTGAACTGCAGGCTATTGAAAAGGACTGTCGAGAAGCAACCTGCTGGGCCTGCTCTGGAGAGTCACAGTGCCAAAGACAAGCTCCCAGCTATCTTTACACAAAGACCTGTGTCTTGATTACATGGGACAACTGTTGGCAGCAGTGACAGATTATTTTTATTTTTCATTCATTTGGTTTGCCGAAATTCTCTCAGTGTGGCCCCTTGAATGGCTATGTGTTGATCAGTCATCCTGCTGTTTCATTGTCATGGTTATTATCAACAAGAGCTTGTCTTCAGCTGCTGTGTGAAAACCCAGCACGATCACCTTGAATGCTGACCAGGAAAGAAGAGGGCCCCCCACCTGAGTTCTGCTTTTGGCTGAGACTGAAACAAAACCCACCAGAATATTATATAATGAAGCTTAAGACTTGAAACACACAAAACTAAACACTAAGCATAATGTTAGGACTAAACATAATGTTAACATAACATAATGTTTCAAACCACACCTGTCTGTTTCCAAAGATCCATGTGGTACAGTATATGGGTCGTTTTTTTTTTTTTTATTATTATTATTGTTTTATTATTACCTAGAAACAGATATCAGAATTGCCTGAGGTTATTCCTTTAATTAATTGAAATCTCAAACTGTTATGCAAAGTTGCCAGTCACAAAGGTTTGTTTAAACATTATTTGCTTGTTATATGTTTTCCATGCCTGTGCTACCATTCCCTGTCCAGAGAAGTTCATTTTGTCTCTCTCTTCACTTATCTCCTTCCCAGAAGAAGCACTGAAATCTTAAACCTGTCTCATACCATTACACATCCTGTTGCACTGACATTGTGGGGCATCAGGTGCTTTGTGTTTTTGTTCAATGACAACTCAGGAAATGCTCCTAATTATGCTATTTTCCATTTTTAAGGCCAAGTGTAAAGTAAACTATAATAACTGTTATTAATTATACAAAGACACACTGTGTCAGGATTCATTTTGCGGGCAAGCAACCAAAATATCATGTTATGTTCGTTCCCAGTCTTACTTAAGGTAGCAATCAGTTTAACTCCATTAAATTGACTTTGTGGGTACATTCCAAATAATATATTTATGTATTTGTGTGTGGATTTCAATTCCTGTTATTCTGACTGCCATTCTATTACATGTATCATATTGTGGAACTTTTACAGTACCTCTTTTTTACATAAATCACACTTCAAAATCCATATTGAATTGGTTATAACCAAGATGTTAACACCATTATAAAAAAACAGCACTTTACCTTACCTTGAATAACAATCACATTAATACAAACACAGGGTCTAAATGTAACATGTAGAGCACTGTAAGAAACATTTAAATTAAAGTCATGCCTCTATTTCCAGAAGGAACAATAACTGGCATTGTTCAACTGGAATTTACAAACCCAGACTCTGCAGACAACTACACAATGAACACTTAAATGCGGGCATTGTGCAGTCTGTATTTGTCACACTAAAGCAATAAATCTAGTCTTTGAACTTGTTTATCCCATCTAAATACCTCCAGCCTGTTGTAACAGTAGCCTTTTCCCAGGGTTCAGTGGGGGTGTACAGTCTAAGCCTCTGCGATTGGGCTGACTGGCTGGGGCTTGTTCTTAATGAATGGAAAATTACAAGCCAGAATATTAGGTGGGGAGGGCACAGAAACGGCATCTGCTCGAATGCCTGCACCATCATATGAAGAAATGTGTTAATCCTGATGAATCCTATCATCAGATTACAAGACAATCTGCAATTTTTATATAATCTGTGAACAGATTTTGTTGCGAGAGATGAATGTGGGGATTCTAAATATGGATATACATATTTTTCTACCTGCAGTTTTTTTTTCAAAATCCCATCATGCATTGTGCTCTGTGTCCACCAGGTCAGGCTCTGGCTGTCCGTGACCCTGTACTAGAAAAGCAATTCTTGAAAATGGTTAAATGGCTGGATGGACTATCATCCAGTGTTTACATTAATAAAGAAAGGCAGAGAGTGCTTTCATAGAAATGATTAGTGTCAAAACATTTACACAGTATTAATTCAGTTCAGCCAACTGGATGCTTTCCAGATGGAATCAGTGTCCAACATACTCTAAAAATATCAATTAGTAAAATTAGTATAGTGAACAATATGTATTAAACTCAATATATATTACAAAATAACACTGCAGACATTGTGAATACATTTTTTTACTCAAAAGAGACCATTATTAATTCCAGCTATTATGATCTTGAGAGTTGAGTATTTCTGGGGTGATTTTGGCGGATTACATGACAGTCAGAGGTCACACACAGGTTGATCAAAACGACTCTTTCAAATTACCTTTTAATGTGAAAGCTGTCAAATCTGCTGATCGGATCCGCTAGTTGAGAACATTATAGTTGATACTACAGGCTGGTGTATATGTTTGTTGTTACTCCTTCAGACATTGTTAGCATTTATTTCTGATAGAAGTGGTGTGTATAATTTGTACACATAGTGCAAAAAGGGTAAAATACACTATTATTCCATTTTTGTTTTGTTTCATTTGTGTATTGGTTTTTCACATACATGCATTTCTTTAATAAGTGTAGCATTTGTGTTGCTTTTGGGGTGACAATTATTTAAGGGAAACATTTTTGACCCTAGATATAAAGTAGTGATACTAGATGTATTTGTTTTTCATATTTCAAGACATATTGAAATTAATGGAAAGGAGATCATGGGCTGTGTGGTAGGATATGATGGGTAGTAGGGGCACAGTACCTGCTAGTACATATTGATATATTTTGCACAACAGTGTGCTACCAGGATTGATGGGAATTTATGTTGGGGTTGCAAATTCCTACTACAATTATAAAACTCCATGTGACACATGGACAATAGTGTTGATAACATTTACAGCATGGTGTGCTTATGTGTTTATAGAAACCCCGTGGACTGGACTGAAATTGTGATTTGGAGAGAGATTAGCCTGTCTGGCTGGACGACAAAACGCCCTCTTGGATGAATAACACTGTATTTCTTCAGCCTATCACGTCTTATATCCCAGTCCCAGTGGTTTATTTGTACAAGTCATAATATCAAGAAATAATCCTTGACCCTTTTCCAATATCTTTCCAATGTAAGACTGCGGATTACACACAAGGAACTCAAACAGTTTTACTTATTTTAGGACAGAACTGAATAGATGGTGATAGATGGACTGAAGTCATGTTTTGCGAATGCAACTCCTATATTAAAATGGACTTCACAGGTGAATCAAGATCTGAGAAGTGGCTGTTGCAAGAAATAGAAGCCTGAAAATACAATGTTGTAGCAAGAGAAGATAAAGGTCTCTGTAAACATTAATTTCTGTTACTATAAAGTTGTGGAAATACTGTAAAATTGTATTAGGGCAGCGTAAATCGACAGCCAGTGTTACATAGTGTGGATAACAGTGTTGATAATTAAACAACTTTTACAGGTGTTTATTCCTGTGTACAGTGTTTATTTATTTTGAAAAAAAATCTTTAATTAGAACTTTAGCATAAAAGCATATATATATATATATATATATATATATATATATATATATATATATATATATATATATATACACATTCCAACAATGTTCAACGGTTATTTTGTCACCAACATATCAGAATGCCTAACTTCAGTGCAAAAGCCAAAGTATGTTCAATGAGATTAAAAGCATAATAATAATAATAATAAAACAGTCAACTGAGTTGAGATGTAAAGGTTCGGTTTCCTCACTTAATTCTACATTATGCTGTGGTGTGCACACAGATGCATAACAGTGTCTCATTATGTCAATTTTATAGAAGTTGAAAAAATCTAGGCCTCAACTAGCTCAGTGGAATGTCAGCATAGTACAAGGTTAACCAGATATAATTTAGTCCATACCATTTCCCCAGTGGTGAAGTAACATACAGTTCTAGACTATGTTGGTAAAGTTGGTAAAGTTTAAAATGTCTTACAATTTGCCATTTTTCAGCATAAGCACATGGTTGGTCTTAATGATGCTTCTGCTCACTTGAAAAAGTTAGGTTTGGTGCCATTTGTTTCAGCATGACGGTAACTTCAAATGGCTACAGGTCTCAAATGGCTAATACTTAGTGTCCATAAATTCCTAAAATATCTGTAGTATATGGTGTTTTGTAACAATATTTAAGTAAGTAATTCTGAGACAATAGCAGTTGCAGTTTCTCCTAGACAGTTGAACAGAACGGAAAGGCACAGAAAGTAAATCAGTTTACCTGAAGAGGGAAAAAGCTGGAAATAGTAAACATCTCATGTGCGCTCTCTCTCTCTCTCTCTCTCTCTCTCTCTCTCTCTCTCTCTCTCTCTCTCTCTCTCTCTCTCTCTCTCTCTCTCGTTCTCTCAGTGGTTTGGCATAATCAAAGCAAAGTCTGCAAATATATCCCAGAAAAGCCATCTGGCGCATTGTATTCTTCATTTTAATTGATCTTTAAGTGGGAGGATCTTCGCCTTGTGACATATGATTTGCTGTATCGTTCTGCAGAGAACAAACAAGTGGTTTGTGGTAATGTCTCTTCCCTTCTTTAAAACAAAAAAACAACAATCAAATGTTGTCTGTTTTACCAGTTTTACCCATATACCTTGCTTTTTCATAACTGTTGTATGTCATAAGTCAGTGTGGATCAGTCAGCTGCTATAATGAGATCCAATATCATAGTGACATCTCTCTTGGTCCATCAGGTATGAAGAGACCTCTGCAGGATATATAGAGATTTGTCAGTCTGTTTCAGGCCCCTCTTGTAGCAGAGATAATAGACTCAGATTCAGTTCTGCAGACAGACATGTGACAGCACTTCTGCTACTTCTAGACTAGATGTGATGCATAGTAATTATTCTGGTACAGATCAAAGTTAGCACAAACCTCACCACACCAAGCTCACGTCCAGTAAATAAAACCAGGTCAGGGTTTAGGTACCTAATGTCCACCGTGTTCAGGTTAATTTGACATAGATACAATAGCTATGTCTTCAGCAACCTAGATACAGATAAAACAATGCAAACCCTGGAGTATAGGAGGGAGGAGGAAAAAAATAGCTGATGGTTCTGAAGCACTCATTTCTTATAATAAGCCTGCAGATTCACACTATTGTAGCTCTGGGCTCTGGCAGTCTCATGATTAACACTGTAATATCTGTATCTATTTGAAACATTGACCTACAAAGTCAGAGGATTTTACAGAGCTACTTAAAAAGATACTACTTGGATAATACTGCAGTGGCTAGTGATTCCAAAGATTTTTTCATTGTGCACACAGATTTATAATGTCATGCCATGCAAATATATATGCATATATATTGACCATAGAATGTCTGCACCTCCTTGAACATTTTGTTGTGTCAGTGCCTCAGAGTATCATGCATTTAAATGAGGATTTTGTTTTCCACTTATCTACACAACATCCTACACACTGTTAAGGGAGAAAAAATCGTTTTTATCGTGAAAAATATATATATTAAAAATACAAACCTGCACTATAATTGTAGAAGTCTCCACTCCCCTGAGTTAATGTTTGGTGGAAGCACCTTTGGCATCAATTACAGCTGTGAGTCTCTAGCAACTTTGCACACTTTTTGCCAATATACATTTGGCAATATATGACCATTCTTTTGTACAAAACTGCTCAAGTTCTGTCAAGTTCCTTGGGGAGTGTTGATGGAGAGCAATCTTTAAGTCATGCCACAAATGTATGATCGGATTTAGGACAGACTTCTGACTGGGCCACTCAAGGACATTAACATTTTTGATCTTTAGCTACTCCAGTGTAGTTTTGGCGGTGAACTTCAGTTCCAGTTTCAGCTTTTTTGCAGAAGGCAGTAGGTTTTCCTCCATGACTTTTCTATACTTTTTAAATTAATTTTCCCTTGTATCCTGACAAGTACCCCAGTCCCCTGCCAATGAGAAACATCCCCATACCATGATGCTGCCACCACCATGCTTCACTATAGGGATGGTGTTCTTTTGGTGATGTGCTGTGTTAGGTTTGTGCCCAACATAACGCTTTGCATTTAGGCCAAAAATTTCAATTTTAGTTTGGGCAAACCATTAACCTTTTTGCCATATGGCTACATAATCTTTTGAGTGTTTTTTTTTTCTTTTTTGCATACTTCAAATGGGATTCATGATGGGCTCTCTTGAGTACCATACAAATCAGCTTTAGACAGGGTTTTGGTGGTGCCATACACCTTCCACTTCTTAAAATGTGTCTTTGGTTATTGCTCCAAGGGATATTCAAGGCCGTTGATATTTTGTTTATAACCATCCCCTGATCTGTTTCTTTCAACAACTTTGTCCTGTAATTCTTTTGAAAGCTCCTTGGTGTTCATGGTTGAATCTTTGCTTTCAATTGCACTACCAAGTAGAGGGCACCTACAAGAACTGTTGAATTTATTCTGAAATCATGTGAATCACTACCATTTAACACAGACGGAGGCCACTTAAGTTGGTGTGTGATTTTGAAGGTGATTGCTGCTTACACCTGGGCTCTAGGATTGCTATTACAAGGGTGTGGACACTTACCCAACCAAGGTATTTAAGTTTTTATTTTTAATATTTCTGTCACTTGGAAGTTGTGGGGTAGGATGTTTAGATACATGGTAGGATGGTAGGATATTTAGATACATGGTAAAAAAATAAATAATAATAATTCCAGGCTATAAGGCTCCCTTTTTTAAAGGGAGAAGAAATGTGATATCATATTGGCCACTGGCCTATTTCATCAAAACTTCATAAATATTTTCTCTGCTACAGTGGTTTCAATACTCAGTACAACTTTAAACACCATTTTTGTATGTATGTGTTGTATGCGCTCACTCTGCTAACCACCATCAGTGTTATAGCACCGAGTTTCTGATATGCAAATCTGCTCCATCAGAAGACCAGGCACGTGGTCATGTACACAATGGCTGTGTTTACATGCAAGTTCCAGTCATGGCAAATGTAGTGCAGATGGGCTTGCTGTATTTGATATGTGTTGCTATCCAAGCTCTGTAGTTGCCACATGGGTTACTCTTAAAATTCAGCAGCACTAAACACATGCAAATGAACACAATGGGAAGTGTAGGAATAATTCTCAGCATACATTAGTACAGTAATGTTTTTATTTAATATTTTCAAATATAATCATTGTGAAAGGCATCCTTCTGTACCATCAGATGTAAATTTGTCGTCAGAGCAGCAAAAGCAAGAGCATTTTGCAGAAACATGTTAAAGACTTGTATATGTGGCACTACTGTCATAATTCAGTAATTAATTAAAGTACAATATTTTCAGCACTACTGAATATCACATGGGAACACAGCTAATGAGTCCTGTTGCATATATTTTGGTTAGAAATGTATTTTGGTGTAGATATGCCAGCTTAAAAGCATTTGATAATTTTGGGGTAACATGATATGCATTCTGAGGCATTCAAGAACTGTGAGACTAGTCTCACACTGTGAACAGCAAGAACTAAGTGTTTTTAAATGAAATTATATTTATTATTTCAGTATATTCCTATTAGTAGGACCTATTTAGGGGTTACACCTGGAATAACAATGTAAAATACAAAACTTTGAGCATTTCCTGTTAAAAACAAATGTCAAACTTAATAACAAACACAAACACAGACCTCATATTTTATTTTTGACATTTATTTATAATGTGACAAACCTTAGAAAAAATAAAACTACAATGTATCCATAGTCAAAAAGGAAAATAAAATTTCAAAACTTTATTTTTTACAAAATTCTCAGTGCCTTCTGATACTATTTTAACACACATAAATGGTCTTCTTTCCTTATTGCCATTCCAATACAAATGATGCATGTTTTATGTATAATGCAACAAAGGAATAATGTTAGCTAGATGTCAGATATTTGTATTTAATTGAACCCAAACTCTATCTAGTATTTAATTCCATACCATGTTGTTCATCTTTGGTGTCATATATGTAGAATCTGAACTCACAAACAACTAGAATTTAGTGAGATTAAACAAAAAGATATATTTGTTTTTCTTCAATTGGAAATAGATAGCCACCTGGCTTACAAAATAAGTAGCAGAAGGATTTTCAATAAAGACAGCAAAAGTAAAAAACACTAAAAGAGATTGCCAAGTAATTCTGCCAGTACAATTAGCAAATTAAGTGTAAAGTTGGTATTTTTCACAGTTTGTTCTTACACAGACATCTCTGTTCAGGATTAGGTAGGATTGGTTTATTGCCAACTGACATCTAACCACACATTGCAAAATTTCTTTTTTTGTGCTGTATCGGGTCTCGGTCTAAAAACTATTTGTTTTTATTGAACAACTAATACTATAGAACAGATACAGGTCTCAGAATTAGTCATTCTGAATTCACAAAACTACTGCAGCAGTGCACTGTACACAGCAACCCAAGACTGAGAATTAGGTAAAAGCTTTTTCTTTTCTTTTTTTTTCTCATTACACTTTAAAACACAGCTGGTAAGCAGAGAGATTACAAATATCTACACATATGTCCAGAAAAAAAATCTTTAAAATCAACAATAAGCAGAACATCATAAAATAGAGGAAATTAAACCATGTGGTGTACAATCTACTCTTCTGCACCTTCAGTCCAAATTTAGATGACTTTGAGGGACTCGGAATGTGTACCATCTGATTTGTATTTAATTAAACCCCACTGAAGAAGAAAAACACTTGTCATAACCCCCAGGTAAACATACCTGAAACACATGAGCAGATACATTACAAGGGAGCAGAACAGAAAGAACTTGCAGGTATCAACCTACTGTTTTTCTCCAATTGGGGTTTGGAGGAGTAAAACAGACACAAACAATGGATTCAGATTTCTTTGGGCACAGAACATTCTGTATTCTGAGAAAGCTTCAATGTTTAAGGTCTATACTGAGAGCAAACCAACTGGAATTACAGAAGGAATTCACAATACAAACATATTGAATTGAAGGACATATAGTATAGCAGTGGTACACAGATAACTGATCATGACATTCTGTATAGGAAAGTTTTTTTTATTATCAGCAGCCACATCATTGCCTTCCATGATTATCATGGATATATATTGTTTTGATGCACGTACACTAGTAGTCATATCAGTTGCTGGTGTGCCACAGTGAACTTTTTATTCCAGCTGGAGCTTTCAATTACTTAATTAACCCTGTTAAACCTTAATTAAACCTGTTGATTTTAAGTATTCAACACACATAACATGATGTTAAAGACCTTTACTCTTCATAGCTTAGCTGACATAATTTGCAGCATGCATATATATATATATATATATATATATATATACACTCACCTAAAGGATTATTAGGAACACCATACTAATACTGTGTTTGACCCCCTTTCGCCTTCAGAACTGCCTTAATTCTACGTGGCATTGATTCAACAAGGTGCTGAAAGCGTTCTTTAGAAATGTTGGCCCATATTGATAGGATAGCATCTTGCAGTTGATGGAGATTTGTGGGATGCACATCCAGGGCACGAAGCTCCCGTTCCACCACATCCCAAAGATGCTCTATTGGGTTGAGATCTGGTGACTGTGGGGGCCAGTTTAGTACAGTGAACTCATTGTCATGTTCAAGAAACCAATTTGAAATGATTCGACCTTTGTGACATGGTGCATTATCCTGCTGGAAGTAGCCATCAGAGGATGGGTACATGGTGGTCATAAAGGGATGGACATGGTCAGAAAAAATTGCTCTTCTATCAGCTTGAATCAGTCGGCCCATTCTCCTCTGACCTCTAGCACCAACATGGCATTTTCGCCCACAGGACTGCCGCATACTGGATGTTTTTCCCTTTTCACACCATTCTTTGTAAACCCTAGAAATGGTTGTGCGTGAAAATCCCAGTAACTGAGCAGATTGTGAAATACTCAGACCGGCCTGTCTGGCACCAACAACCATGCCACGCTCAAAATTGCTGATTTAAGGTGATTTAAGCAATTTTGAGCGTGGCATGGTTGTTGAAATAACCACTCGTTACAACCGAGGTATGCAGCAAAGCATTTGTGAAGCCACAACACGTACAACCTTGAGGCGGATGGGCTACAACAGCAGAAGACCCCACCGGGTACCACTCATCTCCACTACAAATAGGAAAAAGAGGCTACAATTTGCACAAGCTCACCAAAATTGGACAGTTGAAGACTGGAAAAATGTTGCCTGGTCTGATGAGTCTCGATTTCTGTTGAGACATTCAGATGGTAGAGTCAGAATTTGGCGTAAACAGAATGAGAACATGGATCCATCATGCCTTGTTACCACTGTGCAGGCTGGTGGTGGTGGTGTAATGGTGTGGGGGATGTTTTCTTGGCACACTTTAGGCCCCTTAGTGCCAATTGGGCATCGTTTAAATGCCACGGCCTACCTGAGCATTGTTTCTGACCATGTCCATCCCTTTATGACCACCATGTACCCATCCTCTGATGGCTACTTCCAGCAGGATAATGCACCATGTCACAAAGGTCGAATCATTTCAAATTGGTTTCTTGAACATGACAATGAGTTCACTGTACTAAACTGGCCCCCACAGTCACCAGATCTCAACCCAATAGAGCATCTTTGGGATGTGGTGGAACGGGAGCTTCGTGCCCGGGATGTGCATCCCACAAATCTCCATCAACTGCAAGATGCTATCCTATCAATATGGGCCAACATTTCTAAAGAATGCTTTCAGCACCTTGTTGAATCAATGCCACGTAGAATTAAGGCAGTTCTGAAGGCGAAAGGGGGTCAAACACAGTATTAGTATGGTGTTCCTAATAATCCTTTAGGTGAGTGTATATAATCCGTCTAGTTAGTTAATCAGCTGATCAATTAGATTAATATTTAATAGCTGGGTTGGAATGAAAGCCCAGAAGACATGGCCTATGTTTGTGATCCCTGCACTGTTATGATCTGACTGAAATGTCTGTCCCCAGGGAAATGCAGGATTCATGGTTTCACAATACCAGGTATGGCAGATTACTGTTCAGCAAGGTTTACAAAGTACCATTAATAAACAGGCTTTTACACTCACAGATTTTAAAAAGGGTTTGCCTATATTCTGCTAACTATGATCTACATAGCATTCTTTTCTTTTTGGCAAATGGTCATAGGTGTTGATCTCGAAGTGTATACAATGTATTGCTTTTTTGTTTCTTCTTCATACAAACACCTGTCCTGAGATCATGAACACATTATGTCAGCATGTCTTCTTGTGAGAGATGTGTTCAATAGTCAACGAATTGAAGGGATAGGTTTTAATTGAACACGTTATTTAGATTTTGTTTGTGTGTGTGTGTTGCTTTACAGATTAGTAAAAAACCTTAAGGTGAGCTTAAGTGCATATTTCCATTCCACATGGTAGTTGGAAAACAACTGTCTCATCCATGCTGACCATTCATTCCAAAAATAAACATCTAGAGTGTAGCAAGGCTACAACCCTTTATAAACAAACAAAAGAAAATTAAAACTTACACCTGTACTGACCAACTAGCCTCATCTTGAACTACACATGAAATAAACATTTGATTTTGATGACAGACTGAGAATACATTACATGTCTAAATTGGTCCTAGAGCTGTTTTTGTATTTCAAGTGTGGGTGCTTTCCCAGTACAAGGCACTAAATATGAAATCTTGATACTTTGTTAACCAGTTTTCAGTTTAGGAATCATATGCACAAGGAAGGAATATACAAACAAAGTGTTCTATAATCAATTATGAACATGGTCTGCAATAAGTGCACAATATATACATCCAAAAGGGGGGGGCAGGTTGTTTGATAACTCCAAGACCACTTATTTTTCTATTTTTCACTCCCTAGTCCAGGATACCCCCAATCCAGCATGCCAGTGTACTTTAGAGGTCACCCTTAAATCAATGTATTGACTTGCAAACATTTCATTCTGATTTATTAAGCGCAGATGTATAATAACTAGGGTAAATTTAGAACACACATCTAAATACCCCCATGGACGAGATATATCTTAATTGTAGTAATGCACTAATCTGATCAATAAGTAAGGTGTTCCCATGGGCTGAACACCCCTGCTATAGGTGATTTAAATTTAAAAGATATGAAGCTCTTAATGATTCCATTTCTTATAGATGGAAGTTGATCCCTGCCCATAGCACATACAGTTAGGTCTATAAATATTTGGACAGTGACACAATAGTCATCATTTTGGCTCTGTCACCACAATGAATTTGAAAGGAAATAATCAAGATGTGCTTGAAGTGTAGACTCTCATCTTTAATTTAAGTAAATACTTAAGAGTAAATACAGCCAAATTGGGTGAACAGTGTAGGAATTACACCCATTTTTATATGTGGTCCCCCCAATTTTAGGGGCTCAAAAGTATTTGGACAAACTAACATAATCATGAATTAAACTGAGTTCAATACTTGGTTGCAAATCCTTTGCAGTCAATGACTACCTGAAGTCTGGAACCCATAGACATCACCAGATGCTGGGTTTCTTCCCTGGTGATGCTCTGCCAGGCCTGCACTGCAGCTGTCTTTAGTTCCTGCTTGTTCTTGGGGCATTTTCACTGTCACTGTCCAAATATGGCTTTATCTAGCACTGACCAGGAAACAAAGCCTGCAACAGCTACAGTAAGGTTAGGCTTTAACCTCAATCGGTTGCTCTCCAATTGCAATGTTTTGATTTTTTCCCCACCAACTTTGGAAGACAAGTCAAAATCCAATTTGTAAATGACTGAACCTTGGGGGGAAATGACGCAAGTAGCACACACTGCTATTGAAAGTGTATGAATCCAGATTTGTATACTTCAGCTTCTGAAGCCATTGCGGTTATTTCATCTGAGCTTAATCTGTAGTTTGGCCATATTCTTCACGTAAGGTAAACAGATAAAAGTATGTTGCAAGAACTCCATTTGCTCCCAGTGTGGTCTTTGTTTTGGTGTTTGTGTGGGTTTTCTAAAAGGTTTCTTAACATACAGACTAGATGCTGGTGTAGGACATGATACGTTTTCAAAAGGAAACAGTCTAAATTCTTAAGATTATTTTTATTAACAGTACAAAGCAATACTCACAGTTCACTTAAGTAAAACAGATGTGGAATTTGTCCCATTTCTATAAAGAAAATCTCTGAAAATAAATTTAGATCTAAATTTACTTAAACTGAAATGCAGTAAAATCAACTGCAAAGCAGCATACATTTAACCTCTCCTCCTTCCCCACACATTTCCACACAATTAAATTGACCAAATCAGTAATGGCAAACAAACAAGAAATGACTTGATTTGGTTCGATCCACCTATAAAGGAGATTAACATGTGACAGGTTTAATTGAAGAAATATTCTTCCTTGCATGATATGCCAGATTATAATGGAGAAACTGCTTTGTGATGCATCACAAAAAAAAAAAAACTAGCCTTCAAATACAAAAAGGAACTTAGAACATTTTCAGGTTCAGGAAGTCTATTGAAGCTGGACTTTTGAGGTGCACCACATTGCAACACAAAGCATGTCATGACTATCACATTACGACACATACAATAATGTTTGTGTTAAAGCGCCACACTCCCAAGCGTAGCGCCACTGGCCTCTGGTCGAAATCCAAGCCCTCAGCCTCCTTGGTAGGCTGAATGCAGTGCAATTAAATAGCACAACAGTGCACTCTTCTACTAAGCTTCACAAAGCTTTATTTCTTCTGCTAGAAGAACTAATACCATTTGCACAGCAACAATGGTGGGACATCCCAAACAAAGTGTAAACTTTTTTTTTTAGGATTTTTTGTTTTGTTTTGAACTTCTGTTAAACACTATTCTGCAGTCCTTATTTGGACTCAGATTAAACTGTAGAGCTTTCATAGTCACCAGAAAAATTTAACCTTCACCTGTGTTTCAAGTAGAATGGTCATCCAGGAAGTGGTTGGTTTAAGTTTTCTGTAGATTTGTTCCTTAACAAGTGCCATTCTCAACCATATTTCACTTATGTTTTAAAATACGTAGGACCTGCCAAAACTATATACCTTTGTAAAATATTTAAAAGCTGTAATAATAGTAATAAAGCTAAAAACTAAATTATCAAATAAATCCATCTTCAGAAATAAGCTGTTTATTTCCAAAGACACCTGTTTTAAGCTAATACCACTATTTGTCAACACTTAACAACCATTACTCAGATAACTAGCAAAACAATAGTACAAAGCCTTTCACTCGATTTAGTACTATAAAATAGCTACGTTGTGAAGATTTGCAGTAAGTCGGGATAGTTAACAGGATTTTGGTTGAGGAACAGAAATGACTCGCAAACTACACAGGTTTTGTGTAGAAGATCTAGCATATCCTTTTGGGGTATGTAATATTATTTTTTTAATTGGTTTTTAAATGGCAGGAGTTTTACCTCCTTCCAGTCTGTTAGGTGGAAGAAAACCCTGTTCTTGTTAAAGAGAGGTGCAATTTCGAGAAATAACTAATGTCCTATACCTTTACCAAGACAAATTGTCAGGGTATAGAATCTTAATCCCCAGCAGGTCTGGTGCAGGTTAAAACAGGTGTTATTAGGTTAACCTAAAGGTTTGTCATCTCTGCAGGAAAGGGGATACCCATCTTTTTCTTAAAGAAAGTAGGATAGTAGTAGTATCTCTGCAATTATTGAAGGCTATTTTGTTTGTCTGACTTAACAGTTAACATAGCAGCATGTTCAACCAATTTTGATTCCTGTAAAACACTGTTGAATTTACCCACAAAAACTGAAATTGGGACAGCTTTATGTTTCTAACAAACATACACAATAAAAGGGGTTACATCATACAAATATAGTACAGAGACAGTCAAATGTACTACCATATATTGCTGAAGGTGTCTTTTAGAAGAAAACTGAAGGTGATTTATTTTTTATTGTATTAACAGGGGAAACTCCAAAATAACAGTGTTAAACACGAACGTACGGTCATTAATGGGGTCCCTAAAACATTGCAGCACAAAGACATTTACAGCAAATGCAAGATTCTGCTCAACAAAAAGTAATGCATGTTATATTCTAACCATGAATACATTTAATAAGGCAGATCTTAGAAATTGTGGTTCATAATTGCCAATTAAGTGCAATCCATCAATTGTTATTTCTGCATATACTGTATTGTTACCTTAAATTTTCCACATGACATTTTGAGGTCAGCATATTGTAGTAGTCCAACAAACTAAAAGTTATCATTCCCTTCATATTTTTAATTCTATTATCATTTCCTACAATCTCAGTGATCCAAATCACTGTTAACAGTCAGTTACATCCTTGTTTTCTTCAAAAGCACACCAGAAAGTGGGATCATTTTTTTAAATGTAGTTCAAAGACTGGAATATGCACTGTGAAATACCTTAAAGCTGCAATGTTTTCAAAATACAAAAAAATACACTGTAAATATTACAGACCCTGAAGAGTTTATCATGATAAATCTTTAAACGTTTGGCTGTGCTGAACCTCATTCACTTCCCCCTTCTGCCCACAACAGTGAAACTACAAAGAGAAATAAACGAACATAAAGATTCCCACAGAGCACACTACAACCAGACCTGTGTTCAGTAAGATTTTAATTTTTGGAGTCTCATAAAGCATTGCCAGGATCAGTGCCTCAGACTCCTCTGCATTTCTGGTTTCTGGTCTCTGAGCAGACTGACCCTTGAAACCACAGAACCAGTCTATTGTCTTCCTGACCTTGCTGTGATGTTTATCGTCATCATCATCAGGGCTGTGCTCACCCACCAAGGTGGCCTGGCCATTGCTGTAATGTTCAATTGGCGTCTGAGCTTCTGAAGGACCCAACATCGTGCAGTCAGAGGTGGAAGAGTCCGATCCAACCAGTAATTTGACGTCAACCCTGTCGCCAAGCTTCTCTTTCAGTAGGTCTGGGGGTAACTCCTTGTGGTCACAGCTGCCATTGCAGTCGATGAGGGTTTTGCTGGTCAGCTTGTAGGCCTCTTCCTTGAGATGAGCCTCCTGCAGCTCCTTGTGATGGATACCCCAGATGGTGGTATTGCGGATCTGCTCCTTTGAAGGAGGCGGAGTACAAAGACTGATCACCACTGCCAGTGTTCCAGTGATCCAGAACAACCCTGCCGCTACATACATGTAGTGGATGTCCTTGATGAAGGAGGGTCTGTTGTCCGGCTGGTTGCAGGGGGGTTCACGGTAGACAAAGGCCAGGATCAGGCGGGTGGCACCCAACACAAAGCCCACCATGGCTCCATAGAATGCACCAGTCTCATTGCAACGCTTCCAGAAGATCCCCAGCAGGAAGACAGCAGCGACAGGTGGGGTTAGGTAGTCTGCGACCTCCTGAATGTACAGGTACATCTGGCCACCTTGCATCTCAATGATGACAGGAACCCAGGCGATGCTGATAGCCACCATGAACAACACAAAGAGCCTCCCAACAATCATCAGCTCCTTGGAAGAAGCATACTTCCTGATCATCTTGTAAATGTCCAGAGTGAAAATGGTGCTGGCACTGTTGAAGATGGAGTCCAGGTCACTCATGAGAGCAGCAATCATAACTGCCATCATCAGCCCTCGCAGGCCAACCGGAAGGATGTTCATCACCAGGCGAGGATAGGCAATATTGGAGCAGCCTGCTTTACTACCGCACACCTGCAGGCAGTGCTCTGGACTGATACAGACCAGCTCGTCTGCATAGAGGATTCGCGAAATCATTCCTGGAATCACGATGATGAACATGGGAAGAATTTTGAGGAAGCCAGCCATTAACGTCGCTCCTTTGGCATGCATGATGTTCTTAGCAGCCAGCACTCTCTGGACGATAACTTGGTCTGCACACCAGTACCAAATGGATGCTGGAGTTTGACCCAGAAGAAAGCCAGGCCAGGGGATGTCTTCATCCATGGGATCTCGCAGAAGTTTAAGGGAATGGGGCTTTGGGTGGATACGACAGCTGTTGGTATAGGTCAGGTTATATTGTATTTGAATTTCTGTAACATTGGGGGTGGCCTGCATGTACTTCTCCCGAACACCCTCCAAGCCTCCCACTTCAACCAGGCTGATCACCATAAGTATGAAGGCACCAGAAATCATCAGGAAAGCTTGGAGTGTATCGGTGTAAATCACGGCAACAAGTCCCCCGGTGATCGTCAGCAAGGCGGTCATGCAAATCAGCAAAATCACAGACAAGTAAAGGTTCCATCCCAAAGACTCCTGAATAAACAGTGCCCCAGCGTACAGGTCGACGGACAGTTTAGTGAAAATGTAGAGTAACAAAGAGAGCGAGGCGAAATAAACCTTAATCCGCTTGCCTCCGTAGCGCTTGCAAAGGTACTCCGGCATAGTGTAGACCCCTGAGAGGATGTAGACGGGGATGAAGACCCACCCTAAAAACTGCAGGAGCAAAAGCGCATTAAACTCCCAGGCTCCTACAGCAAATCCACTTGCGGCTCCAGATCCAGCAAGTCCAATGAAATGTTCGCTGCCAATGTTACTGACAAACAATGATGCCCCAATCACAGCCCAAGTCATTGAGCGTCCAGCCAGGAAGTACCCACTCACTGTGCTTCTGTTAGATTTCCACATGGCAAAAAAGCCGATGCACAACACGAGCACAAAGTAAAGGGCCACAACGGCAATGTCAGCAGCTTCCATTGAAGAAGCCATTTTTAAATAATGTTCAAAATAGATGCTTAAAAAAAAAATTAAGTTAAAATTTGAGACTCCAGCAGAGGTGAACTGACTTCGACATTAAAATACTGTGATAATGTTGGTCAAACTCTTTGTCCTTTGGTTTGCTGTCTAGATGGAAAATGAAGGATCCCAGTCAGGTCAAATTCAATTAATGGTAATCCACCACCATTTACTTTGATGACACACAGCAGAATTTTTTGGGGGGTAGGTGCAGCTGACAGGTCTAGAAATGCCTAGAGTTATATTCCTGCAAGACAGCAAAGAACAAGACAAAGACCATATTAGATTGGGTTCAGGGTGAGAAAGTTAGGATGTCAGTCCAGCAAACACACAAGCAACTCAAGGACAAATCAGAACACACAATGGTTTAGGTTTCATTTCAAAGCCATTTTATTCCATCCTAAACTAAATCTTACAAAAAAGGAGACAATATTCACACTGACTCAAAATATAAAACCTGTTAGAAGCATTGTAGCAAATTAGAAAACTATTATATAAGATTCAGTAGTGTAATGTCATCTTTCCCAAAAATTAATTTGCCAATACAAATATAACTTGACCACGGCACATAAGAATAATTAGTACAATCAGAATAATGTGCAGTTATAGATAATAAGGCATGCATGCAGGAGATCAACTTGCATTCCTTTCAAATAAAGTGAAACTACAGATAAAGAAAGGCAAGACTTGTTAAGCATGCATCAATTGAAAAACAATATTGAAAAAATATTCTGAGGTATTAATATTCTGCAGATTTCAGTAACAAGCTTAACAGTACTTATCTGGTGATGATCTGCATTTCAGCTTGAAGGTAAGACATTCTCTGTAAAATGTAGGTTCATTAAGACTACATTTTAGTTGCCAAATATGTGAAGTTTTCTGGATCAGGCAACTTACTTGTGGTCAAATTTAAATCCAATACATTTCTCATCATTACACATGCAGTCACCTGTTTCAAATCACCAAGCACAGAAGACGCAACATACGAAAGCCAAATCCTTTTAGTTCCTTTTGGGAGTGATCTGGCAAGTGATACCGGTCAGTTTATAGATATTTTAAAGGGTTGACATGCATCACTCGTGAGTACATGCCTTGGTAGTCACGGCATGCCACTGATAACACTATGTAACAATTTCTGTTCCTGGGTAGTAAGTGACATGTATGTAACATGTATTTATACTAAAGTAATACAAAAATGACTATAAAAGATTTAGAAGTGAGTAGTTTTGAGATTTACGATTATACTGTACTCACTTCTAAATCTGTTGTAGTCATTTTTGTATTACTTTAGTATAAATACATGTTAAACTGGATTCATACGTTGTTTTTTTCTGACTGTGAACGAAAAGACAAAAATACGCCCATTTTCTATACTTTTGAGGCATAAGTAATTAGGAAATAACACTTACTACCCAGGAACAAAGTTACATGGTGTGATAACTTCATATTATTTATCAGTTTTTTAAAAGCTTTCATTAGCAGCATTGCTTCTGAATTAGCCCTATCCATCATCTGTTTGTAATAAACAAATATTAGATCATTTGAAGGGAGGTGCAATGGGTTGGAGAGAAAAAAAAAAAATACAGCCAGTAACATTTTGATTTGAATGCATAAATTAATTTTCCACCAAATTGATGTGGAGCTTCAAAATCCCATTTAAATATCAAGTTATCATCTACATCATTTTGTTAAGGTCACACCTCAAGGGAATGTAAATGTATGAAGTAATGGGAAAGACAGAAAACAGGAAAGAATAGCCAAACCTATCCGACATTACAACTGCTAGAGATCTTCATCTTCACAGTGGTGTAAGACCTTCTTTGACAGCCTTTTTTTGTGGTTCTTTTACTGGAATCCCAGCTCTTTAAAATAACATTGATGGACTTCAGACTCAGACCCCAACAAGCACACTTAATTCACAGCAGAAACATCTACCAATACACTGACCATTTACACAGAAGCCTGACCGGAGAAGTCATCTCCAATCGACTTAATCTGCTTTACTGCACACTTTAATAATGGAACAACAGAGTGAAGAGAACATGCTATATTTGATATTTAAAAATATATGGAATATGAATGCCTCTGAAAATAGTGAGAAGTTAGGTGCACTCCAGTAATGTGACTTAGTTTAAAAGTACTATATATTGGTTTCACTAAAGTGAAATCCACACACTGGACAGCTTTTTTTCCATGGTGCTGTTTTAGCACTGCTTACAGACATCATGAGGCCTAAGATCATATTATAAGGTTTATTGTAAGTTTCTATAGAGTTGCACAAGAAAAAAAAACTACAAATATACATCCTACATTGGCTAAGCCTAGCGAGAAACACCTAAAATACAGCTAAAGCTTTAGCTTAGTGCCTTCTTATTTGAATTTCTCAATGTGTACATGTTGTCTGGCACTTGATTATGCATCAGTACTGAAAATCTAGGAATATTCATATACATATACATAGCAAGCACTGCCCTTTTTTGTCTCATACACGGAAGGTGCACATCTTATGATTTCAGAATATGTAAAATATATTTGGAATGAAATTACAGATTACAAATCACCCCCCTCCCCTCCATCCCCAACCCCATCCCCATCCCCATCCCCATCCTCCCAGTAGTTATTTGCTTGGCATGGCGTGTTCCAAGTAAAAGTCAAGAAAGAGACACTGATGATTAGCACTATACTACCTTCAGCTAAAATGGTCAGAAACAGACTGAAAGGGAATTTTATGTTTGACAAAATATATTAGCATATACATTAATTGCTTTTGTAATCCCCTGACAAACCAAATACTTCATCAGCGAACCATTTCCTTCCACTGCAGTCTATGCTTTATCTTTCGTTGCCTTCTAGTGGTGGTTCTTAAAAGCGTCCTCTTTATATGTACATGATTTAAAGTGACTCTTAATGGTTGAATCATGTGGGACAGTATGTCAGAAAACAAAGCAATAAGTTTGACACAATATGAATGAAGAGGTTGTCAAATGAAAAGTTTGTTCACAGAGGGGTTATACCTTCATTAACCACTGGCACCATGGGTTCACAAATCCAGACCTGAGTAGCAGCAATCCTGCAGGTTGTCTACATCTCTCTGAATCATCAGCATCTTAAGGACTGGGAAATGCTGTTAAATTGGTCCATTTAAGTTAATTATGCATAGAATTATTTAGCATTTAACAGCTCAGGTTGAATTAAGATTCCCACCAGGACTGTAGCTGGGCAAACTCGCACATCACAATTCTATAGTTTTTACTTCTTTGAAAACCATTTTACCTAAATTTACTCGTCTGTTGTGGGATCCACTACACTATCCTGTAGATAAAACAACTTTAAACTACATTCCAGATTAATATGATCAGCATAATGTTTGAATACTTCTGAAGCAAACAATGCTATTAACAATCCCCAAATTGAACACACTGAATTGCCAGGTTTTCAAAGAAGGTTCTCGAAAGGACACGTACTTCTTGCATATGGCATTTTTCATTTTAGTTTTTTTCACCTGCAAAATGTAGGCTTCATATTTCAGGATTATCTTTGCAACAGGTTTGTACTAACCTCTGGATAACCTACATTTTCAATTTGCTATTAAACATCATTACTTTGTTCTGTAGAGTACTTTACTTATTGTAACCGATTATCATTTCTCTTGTAGTGTTTGAATTAAGCAATATTGTATTGTAGTTTTAAAGTAATGGTTTATATTTAATCAAGTAAAAGAATTTGTGACAAATCATGGAAGTTACTAAATTTTCTTGAAACTGAAATCTACTTTGAAAATCAAACCAGGTCTCTAAACATGTATTTGCAGTTAGTGTATATACAAATTGTATGACATTTTCCCAGTTAAAAGTTGCTTATATGATCGATTTTTAAAACCTAAAAATTTTGAACTCCACAAATAATGGCAGATGTCAGAGTTTTCAGGATCTATTGCATTTTAACTTCCTAAATAGCATAAATGGTGGACAAACTACACCAAATTTCTCTTTCCCACTGATTCAAGTAATTATTATTCAGAAGTCAACCGAGTGTTAACATTTCAGTCTCACTCATTGATGGCAGGCTGTCGGGAAACAGATTATTTTCTGCAGAGGAGAAATGTGCAGTGGAGATTGTTTGTGCAAGTAGAGAATCCCAGTGCATGTCAACATTTGAATAACTTGAATTTTGGTGTACATTATTTTTACATGATACTTCCATAAATGAGAAACATACCTGCCTCCTCTTCCAGAATTGTAGCAAGCCAATGCACACAAACATTTTCCACTACAATATCAAGTTCTGTTCATACTGAAAATATTTGGTTCTGATGCACTCAAACAGAACAAAAGCACACAAAATGACCTAGGTATACAACTTAATTTATAGGTTAACAATTTGATGTTTATGTTACAATAAATTTCTGCATTATAATAACACATTGAAACACCAAAGTTAAACAATAATAATGCAGAAAACAATGGGTATTATATTTTTTGATGAGGGATTCTCTCAATGATGTGACATTGCTTTTTAGGTAAAAATCTGTGTGTGTATTTGACATTGATATAGGGATACAGTGCAAATATCATATCAGAATCCTCTTTTACACAAGATAGTGCATTCTGATTCTGGTGGTTAACTGTAGGTATGTTTCAATGAATTTACACATCTCTTAAAATCCTTAAATTATGTTATGCACATTTTACACATTTTTCCATTTCTCTAGGATTGGAAGCTGCTACAAGTTTACAAAAGCCCTTTTTGCATATCCAGGTGGTGAAAGATATACAGAAGCTCTGCCCTTTTGGCAAAACATCATGTGTAGAAAAATTCCATGGAAAATTACAGTATGCATGTAGTTTACCCAGATATAAATCTTATGACAGGTACTTTCACAAAGCAGCATTTTTGTCCTGGAAACTGGCATTTAATATTAAATTAAATGTATATGGATACATGTCAGTATTATTTTTAAACCTGGTATATGCCTGGTAGCCATGCACTACAACAAAAAGTGCCCAACTCCATACATAAACAGCCGAGGGAGAGATGAAATACTGAAAAATATAAAAAGGGTGGCTATACAATACAAAAAAAAAAAAAAGAAAATCAAACAATATTCAACTTTCAGTAAGTTTTTTTAGTGGAGTCATAAGATACGCTATCTAATATCTAGCACTGTAGGACTAATATATAATATATATATATATATATATATATATATATATATATATATATATATATATATATATATATATATTTTAAATCATATCAGTTATGGATTATGTACAAATATTACAATACAATAAATAATTTGAGCTAAATTGAGTATGACGTATGTGTATGGGTAAGCATTAACATGAAATTCAAATGAAGTATGTAATTTCTGTATATTGCATTCACTGTGGAGTTTGTATTAACAGCTAGGACCAAGTAGGTATTAATAATAAATTAATGAGTTCATGAGAAATCCCCTTAATCATATTATGCTATAGGTGGAAAATTCCCATTTTAAAAACCCTGCTGGCCTTTTACAGCAAGTGCTAGAAATTCAGGTTTGTGTGTGCATGCATGCGTTCAAGAAAGCCTTCTTAAATATTTGCATAAAGAAAAGCCACCAACATGAAAATCACCATCAATGAATCCAAGACAGCAACCTCCCTAGCAATATTGGATCAAGTCTCCAAATTTAGATTATTATTTTTTCGCTGCTAATAAACAAAGTCACGTTTCAGTACCCAATCTATCTGGAATAACCCAACACCACCCACTGTTGCCCAGCCATGCTTGTCACTGTTGCCCAGACACGCCATGCCTGTCACTGCCTTTGTTCAAGACAATTGTCCGATTTGTTTTGCAGCACACAGTTGCCATTCTTCACGGACACAGTTTACATATTTTCATTTTCAGATGACTCCCTAAACACACCATTCTTAGTATTGTTCCGAAACATGTTGCTGAAAGGAGCCGTTGTTAACATTTTCTACACTGAGTGTTACAGGCAGGCTCTTACTGCCACACTCTTCACAGAATGTTCAAGTATGGAGTGGAATTTACCACTTTTCACCCAGGCTAAACCCAAGGTGGCCTTTGGATAGGCCAACTACTTTAATGACTAAGTGTAATACAGTGAGGGAAAAAAGTATTTGATCCCCTGCTGATTTTGTACATTTGCCCACTGACAAAGAAATGATCAGTCTATAATTGTAATGGTAGGTGTATTCTAACAGTGAGAGACAGAATAACAACAAAAAAATCCAGAAAAACGCATTTCAAAAAAGTTATCAATTGATTTGCATGTTAATGAGGGAAATAAGTATTTGATCCCCTATTAATCAGCAAGATTTCTGGCTCCCAGGTGTCTTTTATACAGGTAACAAGCTGAGATTAGGAGCACTCCCTTTAAGAGAGTGCTCCTAATCTCAGCTCGTTACCTGTATAAAAGACACCTGTCCACAGAAGCAATCAATCAATCAGATTCCAAACTCTCCACCATGGCCAAGACCAAATAGCTGTCCAAGGATGTCAGGGACAAGATTGTAGACCTACACAAGGCTGGAATGGGCTACAAGACCATCACCAAGCAGCTTGGTGAGAAGGTGATAACAGTTGGTGCGATTATTCGCAAATGGAAGAAACACAAAATAACTGTCAGTCTCCCTCGGTCTGGGGCTCCATGCAAGATCTCACCTCGTGGAGTTTCAATGATCATGAGAACGGTGAGGAATCAGCCCAGAACTACACGGGAGGATCTTGTTAATGATCTCAAGGCAGCTGGGACCATAGTCACCAAGAAAACAATTGGTAACACACTACGCCGTGAAGGACTGAAATCCTGCAGCGCCCGTAAGGTCCCCCTGCTCAAGAAAGCACATGTACAGGCCCGTCTGAAGTTTTCCAATGAACATCTGAATGATTCAGAGGAGAACTGGGTGAAAGTGTTGTGGTCAGATGAGACCAAAATTGAGCTCTTTGGCATCAACTCAACTCGCCGTGTTTGGAGGAGGAGGAATGACCCCAAGAACAGCATCCCCACCGTCAAACATGGAGGTGGAAACATTATGCTTTGGGGGTGTTTTTCTGCTAAGGGGACAAGACAACTGCACCGCATCAAAGGGATGATGGACGGGGCCATGTACCGTCAAATCTTGTGTGAGAACCTCCTTCCCTCAGCCAGGGCATTGAAAATGGGTCGTGGATGGGTATTCCAGCATGACAATGACCCAAAACACACAGCCAAGGCAACAAAGGAGTGGCTCAATAAGAAGCACATTAAGGTCCTGGAGTGGCCTAGCCAGTCTCCAGACCTTAATCCCATAGAAAATCTGTGGAGGGAGCTGAAGGTTCGAGTTGCCAAACGTCAGCCTCGAAACCTTAATGACTTGGAGAGGATTTGCAAAGAGGAGTGGGACAAAATCCCTCCTGAGATGTGTGCAAACCTGGTGGCCAACTACAAGAAACGTCTGACCTCTGTGATTGCCAACAAGGGTTTTGGCACCAAGTACTAAGTCGAAGGGGTCAAATACTTATTTCCCTCATTAACATGCAAATCAATTTATAACTTTTTTGAAATGTGGTTTTCTGGATTTTTTTGCTGTTATTCTGTCTCTCACTGTTAAAATACACCTACCATTAAAATTATAGACTGATCATTTCTTTGTCAGTGGGCAAACGTACAAAATCAGCAGGCGATCAAATACTTTTTTCCCTCACTGTAAATGTAGTGTACACACTGTGAAGCAAGCATCAGCAATTAGTGTTCAAGCTAATTTTTGTTGCCATTATTTAAGTATGCCACTGAATTTACAAACTGAACAGAAACTTCCAAAATTTTTGAAGAAGCACATGAAGATAGCCAAAGTGTAAACCATTATTCATTTTCAAATGCCCAGGAGGCCCATGAATTATCTACCTGCTGCATTTTATTCCCAAATAAAAGTAAACACCCAGGACTGAACTAAAAATCATGTTTTGCAATGTACCGGCTCCTCTTCCACCCCCACCCCCTCTAATCTTGGTCAGCTCAGTAGAAAATACCAGTTAGAATCTGAACCCAGAAAGTCTGGGCTTATACCATTGTTCATGTTCATTATTTTTATACTTCAAAGACTTACTGCTGTATTGAATCATGGGAAAATGCCATGAGGGTGAAATCTCAGTTTAAAATGCCATAAGGCATGGGGATGTGATAAACAACCCATCTGATCTAAGTGATAGACTTGTGAGTTTGCACAATGGCAGATGTCGGATTTACTTCTCCCAAGCCCCAAGCCTAAAAACACAGAAAAGCATTATATATACATTTATGGCATCAATAGAGGGGGGATATTCTAAAAAACTACAGAGAATATAAAGGCATTTCCCCCCGACAACATTTATCAGTTTCAACAGCAGTTATGAACTTGGTTTCTGGAATGTTGGATCCTGCATATCTTCTAGATCTTATTAAACCAATCAACACCTGCTGAAAATCTAAAAAGGTGGAATTTATGTACAAAATTTGTGACATTATATAGTTAAGAATTAAGGCTTGATCTAAAAGGGCTGGAAAGTTGCCTTACTGATCTGAACTCTGGGCCTACATTTCAGAAATTCATTATTAAAATATTACTCAATAGCACTCTTTTCACTAAAGTGCATGGGTTTCTTTTAAGTGTATTTGTTTAATCTGTGAAGTATTTTCTTCAGAGATTATGATCAGTCAGCCAAAAGGAGTGTGTGGAAAGAATTCCTGGGATGCACTGAAAAACAAGATGGTTTATATTTTATTTTGGTGTTCATTTTTTCAGATTGTCGGTCATTGCTCACTGATCGCTTACCAGAAGCGTTTTTTTTTTTTTTGTTTGTTTTTTTTAATATAGGTAAATTGAGTCACTGGCTACGCATGAATCTATATGAATTGTGATTTTATGATTTTCACCTCTCCAGTTCTTGGTGTGAGGTAAAACAGTGTTCCACAGTAATATAACTAGACTACTGCCCATGAAGCAACAGCTCATCCACAAATTCTGTGCACCTTTGCAAACAAGCACATTTTATTAATTATTTAAATTGCTCTTGTTCAGTTCATCTGACAAAAACTATGTGACGAATCACATGCATAATTTACGGAAGTGGCCTTGGTTGGTCATCAGTTAAGCCTCATGTCCAATAGCATCCCTCACAACACTTTGTTCCACAAATGCAAACATCTGCTGTTAATTAACTGAACGAGCAATCACATGTCCCCTGAGAGATCTATATTCGCTTTTTAAACATCCTTCCCTACCTGAAATTGCTGAATGTTCACCAATAAGATGAATGTGTGTGGAATGGGGGGGGGTTCTCCATTACCCACTATATATAGAAGGATTGACAATCTATTGAATACACAAAAGGCATATCTTTATCATGACAGCAAACAGCACAGTGAAGCTTATCAGGGAAGAAGTCAACTAGCTTAACATTGCAGCAATTAATTCTGGAGAAATTCACACTTCTTCAGTAAGACTTATGGAATCATGAATGCTTTGCATCTCATTTATCAGATGTTTCCATCGACCCAACTACCAATCGCAAACTCCAAAACCCAGTTCTTCCTGGCAGTTTCTCCTCCCCCCAAAGTTAACTTGACAAAGTTACTATGGATTCAATTTAGACATCACTTTTATTGAGACAATTGAGACCAGACGGAAATAAACCCTGGTCTGGAAAAGTTTCTTGGGTCTTGGAACACTGTGGTGGTTCCAGTCTCACTGCTAACGGTTTTCATCAGCCACCTGAAAGCAAAACACACTTGCATCAATTTTCAGTATCTGTGGAACAACTTGGAACCAGTGATCTCCATCCTATTACTGGAGAAGCCCTCTGTTGGCCAATTATGGATTTATAGCTGGGGGGACAATTATGCAACATTTATATCAATTTTTCTTTCAGGTATATTAGAATTTGGAAGTCCAAAACACATACATTAAATGAAGAAACTTGTGTTGTTCCTTATGAGATCAGCAGTAATTTAAGAGTTAACTTTGGTACTATAATTCTGATCTTGTCATTTCAATCATTGTCCATACTGCATTTAACTAAACTGCAAATCAGATTTGCTTTGTTCTCCTATTACAGCCCTTACTACTACACTTGAATCTGGCCCAATTTTTGATTGTCAATCCTTTCCTCCCAACACTTCTACAATTTCAGTGTTATGTACCTTTATACACTTCAAAATAAGTTTGCTCCAAAATGTGATTCTACCCTTTGACTAGAATCCACACTTAACTCCAGAATTACATTTAAGTAAATCAAAATGTTAATTATAATTGCATCATTTCTCCAGACTAGTGACCAATCCTTCTGCTGTATAGATTTTCCAGTTTACCAGCAAAACTTTGTTTTCTTTCCAGGAAGCACAGAATGGAATATCCAATGGATGTAGACAACGGATGTAGCCTGCTTGGGTAGGTTTAAATGCAAAAGGTTTGCGGTTGTTCAAGTCAGCTACCTAATACACGAGCTGAACAAATACTTATATGAAATAGCAGTTTAAGCTATTTTAGGTTGTATAAGCTACAGGCATTTCTATAAAAGCCAATCAGGTGCTGGGTATTTTATACTGATCAGTTTATGCGGATAACGGATTTACTGAATCATGGAGTTAATTATAGTACACTTGCAATTCTTGATTTATCACTAGAATCTGTACAGGAGCCTAAAGGGCTTAAAACCTGAAATAAATCCAACTGCTACACAATGGGAATCAAACATCCATTCCTGTATTATAACAATGAATCGCAACTATGTCCTGTTGCTGCATCTTTCTAATTAATGGAAACTGCATCCCTTTGAGGAAACCTGCCCAATAAGAGCCATATAACCACTGATAAGTTTCCAGGTCTTATTAATGTCAAGCACACTAATCTAATGGGATTGGTCACTTGTTGTCACAACAGCATTGACAAGGATGATTTAATAGGAAAGCAAATCAGTATGAACTGGCAATAATAGCAGTGTCTTATAAACGTTTCAGTTATCAGTGGGCTGTTCTATCTTTAACCGAATTCCAGCCCATACAGATACAGATACAGATACATGTACACCTGCTTCCCAGTTTTACACATCTAAGAATAAGGTTATGTAGAGAAAATTCAGTAATGGTTTTGAAAACCATGCAGATTATAGTAGACAAGTCCTATACATAATAAGCAGATCTGCAATAATTTAAGATTTTTAAAAATAGGCTATTTTTGATTGGTTATCGAATGGTTACAGATTTTATGGTTAATATTTCAATTTAAGCTTTTTTTTTTTTACTTAAACATTAAATGCAAATAAGCATTCGGTTTTACATTAACACAATAGTAATACCATATTTACACTATCCAAATGCTCAAATACCAAGAAAATGTTTTTTCTAAAATCTACCAGTATCATACCAGATCAATACGGTGTGCTCTCTCGCTATTGCATAATATTTCCAGTTTAATCATGCTCATCAATTGGCTTGATCACTGACATTTTATGAAAATAGTCCTGAAATTATTAGCATTGGTTCATGGTAATAAGTGCAAACAATAAGTGATACTTGGCATATATTTAACTGAAGTCCAGCACATTCAGCTATAGGGCATACCATGTACAATGCATCTTAACTTGAAGCAGCGGTTTTCTTAAAAAGGACTTTAATGGTTAAATAGTTTAAACAAGTGATGGGGCTAAGGAGCATCTGTGGTTTTGTTTTACTTTAAAAGATTCTAACCATGATGCATTCAAGATTAATCCATTTTAAATTCTTCAGTTTCCCCTATCCCTCCCCATCTATACCTAGGCTAAAGTCCCAATTAATACCGTGTGCTTCACTTTCTCTCATGTAGTCCCCAGTTACATGAGGCAAGCAATATGTACAAGCTAAACAAATCTGTAGCCTAGAGGATAGGCAAGCCAACTTAATAAATAAAGCCATCTCCTCATCTTGAACACTCATCGGTTTGATTTACTATTGAAGTACTGGTTCTTTACCTTTGCGTGTACTGAGCTTCCAGTTACACCATGAAACCTTTTATTAAAGTGAACAACTGGTTTCATTTCGATTTGTATTTTTCAGTTGTTCAGTAGGTTATTTTTGTGCATGCAAATAAAACAAACAGGATCCATTTCCGGAATGTATTAGAGGTATTAAGTTTGATGTTAAGTAAACGATAGCTCAGGTGGAGAAACCAAGACAAGGGTAATCCAAGTCCACTTCTGAAACCCCATTTTACAGGCCTATACAACAAAAAAGACACACAGCCCTATAGCTTTTCAGAATGGGAGTGTGTGTGTGTGTGTGTGTGGGCAGGGGGTGGTTTGGAGGAGTGCAACACTGTCAATAGATACAGTTGCAAGAACGTCCATCACATTCTCAGTATTACACATGTAGTTTAAAGGCTAACGCTTCAGCCCACACAACAGATCCAGTAATGTGTTGACTACAACTACTCTGAACTGAACAAACACCCATGTCATGCATTGCAACCACAGGACTGACCAGTACTGCTCAGTGAAGGTAGATTAATTGATACACTTCCTAATTTTGTATGAGACTAAAACAGATCACTCACTTTATCCTCGTATTAATCGCATTGGGCTTTTTGTTCCATTCACCTCATGCCCCAGATTAGCACTAGTTATGGGCTGACAGTATTTTAGCTAGAGTAGTGCCAATTTGGGTCCGTGAAACCAGACTTAAAACTTTCAGGTCTTTAAGTCATGGGATTTAAAGTCTCCGGCAGAAAACACTATTCAACTACAATACAATCAATGGAGGAAACCATAGTAGTACTACCTCGAAGTCGGACCACTTACATTGAGGGAGGCGGGTTTAAGAGTGGATGCAGCTACAGGTGACCGAGGTAAATGCAAAACTAACGTGTTAGCACTTTAATGCATTAAAATGATCATATGAATAGGAGAAGCGTGCCGATTACTTACAAACAACGCACAGCGCGATTGGTTTTAAAGAGGTAGCTCCAATAACCATACTGCCTTTTTTAAGGACGTTGATTGAGAGGACTGTACCCGTATGACGTTTCGACAAGTGGTAAACCTACGTTTCTAATACTAGCGCTCAGAAAATATCCTGTTCATCTTGGGTGGTTGTTTTCATAAACGGGTATAGCTCTGTCAGTTTAAATGCATTACCCCCCGACTCCCAAAGAGACACAATATGGGCTGTTCGTTTCTAGGTAAGCAGAGCCAGCGTAGCATCACCAGGAAGAGGAATAAGGAATATTCTAGAACGCCACTGCCAGCGTGGTGGACAACAGCGAATTAGAACTTCATACGATTCCTTATTTACCTCGGTCACCTGTGGAAGCACAGATCTCTCAGGGTTTTATTTCTTAGCAGACGTCCTTGTCCGTTCTGCCATGCACCAATGGTAGCTGCACAGTAATGCAAATTATAGAGAAAACATCCTGCATCTATTACCGTCCTTCTACTCAAGATTTCCGGTTTCATTCTACATGCATTCAATCGTTGTGGCCGTTTTGACGTGGTAGATATCTATGGCGTGATGCGTGGGGCGCTTTGGGCGGTTAACCGAATGAATACGAGGCGCTGTTTTTATGGAAATTGAGATGATGCGGCTTGATTTCCCAAACTTCCGTTGACGTAGTGGCTACAGAAAATGTGGCTCTCCGAGAGGTTGCAGTGGTCCTTGCGTGCGGCATCGCCTTTGCCATAGCCCTCTTGTCAATCGAAAGTTACCTTTGCGACTAGACACGCGAGAACCACGACGCAGAACCGAACCGCAAGCTACGACACAAGCCGGAATCTCAGCCTCAGCTCTAGCATCACCCGAGCCCGCAGTGGATACCGGGCAACATAGCACGCTTTTCCCCGGCCAAATCATGTGCAGACAATCCCATACTGAGGTGAACAAAACATTAATAAAACGTCTTTACCTTCCATTGTCATTCACCCTCCCGTATGATCAGTGCTCGATTTCGTTCTACTCTACTGTATGCACTTATTGACATAGACATTACACGTGTCGGGACAGGCATGATACAAATGCATATTTAGCACACGTATACTGCTAATCGTTATAATACACTACATGTACACACACAAAAAATCCCTCTCACTTACCCTTTGCATTGATAGTATAATCTATCTAGCCAAATCCAAGAGCTTGAAGACAATACATTCAAAGCTTCTCACATGGACGCTTCTGTCTTGTAAGCTGACGTGCGCAGCTGCTGCCACTGACCGCTGAGAAGCTGGCGTGCGTACTTCTGCCGCATACTATTACAATCGCCTTTTATGCTTTACGTTATGCCCACCTCCGCCCACCAAGCCTCCTGTGGTATAACACGCCCATAAAACGTCTACCCTGATCTGCACACCGCTACGTCGGGAGATGCTTTAGTTGTGTTTGTTTTAGGTTTCCATCATATACACGAATAAGTAACAAACAAACAAAAAATGCGACAATGTCTTACTTTTGTTAAGGATCCCCACTGAAGACACATGCACAAACCCGCTATCTGAATTGTGATGCCCAGCCAGAGACTGCTTATGTCTCTTCTAATCCAGGAATACGCAGTTTGTGTTTATGTGGTTTCCAGAACTATATTAATACATAGAAACGCGGGTCTTACAATGAACCGGATGACTAGAATAGACCAGAGTTAACAAAGTTCCGTAAGTTAAGTATTTCCGATCGATACATGCGCATAACTCGACAAGAGCTTCTAGAATTTTCTTAATCTTATTTCTAGTTTATTCTGTTGTTGAAATCTTATTATAAGGTGCCCGTGATACTGTTCTTTAGAAATCCCCTACCTCTTTTTATCCCTTAGATCTCTTATTGTTTATCTTATGTGTATGAGGGACAGAGAGAGGAGGTTCAGAAAGGGGGAGAAACATGAAGGGCTGTTAGGTACAGAGACAGATCAAGTGCATTAAATAAGGCATCGTGCATCACTTTCCAGGGGACAAGGAACAACAGTGTTCGGTTGCGGTCTGTTAGCTGATCCCCATGTTTATTACGCAGCAAATATTAGATCCAATACAATAATAGATCAACAGGTTTCATGAAGCTTACAGAGAGCTGCACAAAAACGGCAGTTTTCAGTGTCATAGAAAAATTAAAATATACATACTTTTGCTACTCACAATATTAAATGAGCACTACCTTATGCCCCCCCCCCCCTCAAAAATCTAATCTAATATATGTATATTATTGGCTTGTTTTCATGTGTTGATTTGTTTTAGATTTGCCATACATACACACACACACACACACATATATATATATATATATATATATATATATATATATATATATATATATATATATATATAAACCGATCAGCCATAACATTATGACCACTGACAGGTGAAGTGAATAACACTGATAATCTCATTATCATGGAACCTGTCAGTGGGTGGGATATATTAGGCAGCAAGTGAACATTTCCTCCTCAGAGTTGATGTGTTAGAAGCAGGAAAAATGGCAAGGGCCAAATTGTGATGGCTAGACGACTTGGTCAGAGCATCTCCAAAACTGCAGCTCTTGTGGGGTGTTCCCGGTCTGCAGTGATCAGTGCGACAGGGTCATGGGCGGCCAAGGCTCATTGATGCAGGTGGGGAGCGAAGGCTGGCCCGTGTGGTCCGATCCAACAGACGAGCTACTGTAGCTCAAATTGCTGAAAAACGTAATGCTGGTTCTGATAGAAAGGTGTCAGAACACACAGTGCATCGCAGATTGTTGCGTATGGGGCTGTGTAGCTGCAGACCAGTCAGGGTGCCCATGCTGACCCCTGTCCACTGCCGAAAGCATCTACAATGGGCACGTGAGCATCAGAACTGGACCATGGAGGTGGCCTGGTCTGATGAATAACGAGTTCAAGGTGTTCCCCAGATCTCAATCCAATCGAGCATCTGTGGGATGTGCTGGCCAAACAAGTCCGATCCATGGAGGCCCCACCTCGCAACTTACAGGATTTAAAGGATCTGCTGCTAATGTCTAGTGGAGTCCATGCCTCGACGGGTCAGGGCTGTTTTGGTGGCAAAAGGGGGACCTACACAATATTAGGCAGGTGGTCATAATGTTATGGCTGATCGGTGTATATATATATATATATATATATATATATATACTGATATGATGGTGTTACTATGTTATTAACTATGTAAATGAACAAGGACCTAAGTCCTCAAGGGAATTTGAAGGCTGCATAAATTATGATAACAGGAAAATCGAGTGCAGTTTCAATTCTACTTATGTATATTTTTTACAAAACCAGTAGTTCATATAGGTTCTGCAAAACTGTGCGGGGGGTTGCCATGATGCCAGGCTCTTGACATACGTGGGTTGTAGGGGACAGATAAACAGAAGACAGGCATATGGTGCAAAGGATTGTGATTTCAATATAAAATATGAGCAACAACAACAGGAACCTCCTGCTTCCTGCTTCACTAGGGCTTCTGGGAGATGTAATGTGGCTCAGTCATTCTTATCCCTCTAGCACCATGCTATAGTTGATATTTCAAGTTTTTTATATGTCAACAATATAGACACAGTTCACAGTTCTATATGAAGCAGTGTGTCCCATTTTCTACTGGAAATGCCTTTTAACTCAGTTTTCACTGAACATGCATGTTTACTTAGACAGAGATAAATAAATATACTTTCAATACACATTTAAATAAAACAGTACATAAATAAATAAAACATCTGTGTGGTATATTTCAGTTGCTAAGCTGAGGAGTAGTATGGTTATATTCAATAGTTAACCTTTGACAGCTAAAATGAATTGCTGTGATAAAATTCACAGTGTCGATTAGGTACTTTTCCAATAAACAAGTTGGTCTTAGCCAAGTCTATGTCAAACTCCACCTGCACTTGCAGCTACTTAATTGGTGCAACCATCTGATCTTTTAGACATATTTAATACTTTGCTCCAGGCAGCTGGAATCTGAAAGGTAAGAAACCTTGAATCAATAGCTTTCCAAAAAGAATCTGAAGACCTTGTTTAAATTAACCATATAAGACACTGGGGTTTGCCATACCCAAAATGCAAATTTTGTAAAAGTCATCACTCTCCTTTTCAGAGTAGGAGCAGATAGAAGTGTACTAGGATAACAGTTACTGTACCACAGTATACCAAGCTATTCATCAGAATAACACATATATCCAGGATATTACTGCTAATGTAGAACAGGTGATGTAGTGGTAGTCATAGTTCACATGGTAAACATCTGATTCAATTACATGAGGTGAGATCTTAATCTTTGTCTGTATTGCATAGCAAATAATAATAAAATAAAATGAATAGCTTTGCGATTGATTTGCCCCCAGGCTTCACACAGTTAAAATATCTTATCCACTCAGTAGCGTTAAATAGGAAGGACTATGCAAATATGCATATTATGAAAATACTACTGCCTTAATACTTTTAAAAGAACATAAAATTATATTTTGCTTCCAGCCATTTTAGGCACTAGAAATATAAATATAAGAGATATTTGATATCATTTGAAGACTGCATCCCACTTCAACTGGCTGATAGGCATAATTTCACATTTCAATCAATCAGCCTTATATCCATATTATCAATAATAAGTAAACAGGATGATAAAAAGGCAGTTTAACCTTAATGGGTGCTGAATTATCAGTACATCATCAGTGTATAATCTTGTTTTATGACACCCATGACTAGTTATGATGGCAATAGCTTGATAACAGGAGACCAGAATAGACTGGGCAAATGTAATACTTCTAAATGGCTTAAAGAGCTGGGAAAGTACTCCTATTATTATTAATATCAAGCCTTCCTTCCTAGGTATTTCAAGGAACTATGTATATCAACAAATTATTTAATAAGATTAGCATCTAACAGATTAGACACAATGTAACATAGAACTAAAAAGTCAATCAAAATTATTACTCAATAGAGAAAGACTGTGAATCACGAGGGACATTCCAGTCTTGGTGCAATGCAGAATGTCTATCCAAACACAGCCTTGTTTTGGAATCAGATAACAGTCCAATTAACCATATTGTAGGCCTACTTAAAACAAACAAAAAAATAAAGAAAACACCATCACAGAATTATTGTTACACTATATATGTTAATGTATAAGGTAATAAAATGTATATTGTGGTTTTAGATTAAAATGTCATTTTAGAGACTTAAAGAAGGAAGAGAAAACAATGTGGAAAGTAAAAAAAAAATCAGGTAGCAACATGAGCTGGGTAGCAAGGACTATTGCGCTTTTCCTTCAGTGTGATTCCTGACCAGTAATATATGGTCCTTGAAGAGATAAAGAACAAAAGAATGATCTCTTGAAGAGAAGATTGTAAAGGAAGTGTTCCAAGTGTAAAGCCAGGTCACATTATTCTCTCTTGGAAAGATTAATCCATTTTATCATTGGAAATTTGCACCTCCAGACATAACCTGTTGTGATTTCTGATACGGAAAATACAAGAGTGTGACAGCAGTAGTTAATGCAATGGAATTGTCACGCACTTCAAAACATGGAAAACCTGCAGAGGGCATCTCCCTGCTGAGATATTTACCAACCATGCCCTGAATTTCATCCATTCTCACCCTGTCATTTGACCTCCCCCATAATACAGTTAAGGTTCCAGCTTCTTCCCACTCAAAACTGACACGGGAATAAATTGCTCATATTGTCATGTACCAGAAATAAGTTCTTCCAGCTGTCAAATTGAGTCTTTCAAACAGGCAAAGTGACTACAGTACCAGTGGCATGTGTTACATGGCCCTAGTTCTGGCTTGTTAATATTTAGTGCAATTGTATATCTGACTATAGGACAGTGCTAGGCAGGGCAAGAAACAGCAGCCCTGAATGGCACTACATCCCCCAGAAGCCTTGCGGGATGCTTCAATCTGGGGAAGCACCTGTCATTCAAGGCTTCCCTGATTGGCCTGGCTCTTCCATATAAGCAGGTACTCCTTCTTTGTTGGAGAGGCATGGAGGAGGGTCAGGGAGTTTGAAACAAACAAACAAACAAACAAACAAACAAACAAACTGAAAAAATACAGGTAATTTAATTTTTGTGTCTTGTGTATGTCTGTTATTACTGCATGTTTAGAGAGTAACCTGTAAATACCTTTTGGTTTTTGTTTATGGATTTTTGCACCAGCACACTAAATAACAAATCACAACAATTGCACCATATTTCCCCAACTTTGTGAGCCTGTGTACCTATATCCCACCTATTCACTGAACCCAGCACCATGTTCATCCCCCCAGAGTGCTACACTGACCAATCTCTTCCAGCCAAAAGCATTATACAGACGTGTTCAAATTTGTTGGTACCCCTCCACAAAAAATGAAGAATGCACAATTTCCTCTGAAATAACTTGAAACTGACAAAAGTAATTGGCATCCACCATTGTTTATTCCATATTTAACAGAAATCAGGCTTTGCTTTTGATTTAGTTTTTCAACATAATATTGTAAATAATAAAACAAGTGAAAATGGCATGGACAAAAATGATGGGACCCTCAACCTAATATTTTGTTGCACAACCTTTAGAGGCAATAACTGCAATCAAACGTTTTCTGTAGCTCTCAATGAGACTTCTGCACCTGTTAACAGGTAGTTTGGGCCACTCGTCCTGAGCAAACTGCTCCAGCTGTCTCAGGTTTGATGAAAATTTAGCTGAAAATTTTAGAACATTTAGCTGAAAATTTGGGAACATTTAAAACTAGACTGGATAGGATCCTTTGATCACTTAGTTATTAATAGAAACTAAATGAGCACAATGGGTCGAATGGCCTCCTCTCATTTGTAACTTTCTTATGTTCTTATGATGGGTGCCTTCTCCAGACTGCAAGTTTCAGCTCTTTCCATAGATGTTTGATAGGATTCAGATCAGGACTCATAGAAGGCCACTTCAGTACAGTCCAATGTTCTGTTCTTATCCATTCTTGGGTGCTTTTATCTGTGTGTTTTGGGTCATTATCCTGTTGGAAGACCCATGAACTGCGAGTGAGACACTGGGCAGTCCGTTTCACTCCAGAATGCCTTGATAGTCTTAAGATTTCATTGTGCCCTACACAGATTCAAAGCACTCTGTGCCAGGCACAGCAAAGCAGCCCCAAAACATAACTGAGCCTCCTCCATGTTTCACTGTAGGTATGGTGTTCTTTTCTTTGAAAGCTTCATTTTTTCATCTACGAACATAGAGCTGATGTGACTTGCCAAAAAGCTCCAGTTTTGACTCATCTGTCCAAAGGACATTCTCCCAGATGGATTGTGGCTCGTCAATATGCATTTTAGCAAATTCCAGTCTGGCTTTTTTATGTTTTTCTTTCAAAAGTGGAGTCCTCCTGGGTCTTCTTCCATGGAGGGCACTTTCGCTCAAAAAGCGAGGGATGGTGCAATCAGAAACTGACATACAGTACCTTCACCTTGGAGTTCAGCTTGCCTCTCTTTGGCAGTTATCCTTGGTTCTTTTTCTGCCATTCACACTATCCTTCTGTTCAATCTGAGGTTGATTTTCCTCTTGCGGCCGCACCCAGGGAGATTGGTTACAGTTCCATGGACCTTGAACTTCTTAATAATATTTGCAACTGTTGTCACAGGAACATCAAGCTGCTTACCATGCTTGTCTATTATTTTGTTTCTGATCTCCTCAGACAACTCTCTCCTTTGCCTTCTCCATGTTCAGTGAGGTGCACACAATGATACCAAACAGCACAGTGACTACTTTCCTCCATTTAAACAGGCTGAATGACTGATTACAAGATTGGAGATGTGTGATACTAATTAAAGAAACAAATTATTTTGGAATATCACTATAATCCAATTATTTATTATCTTTTCTAAGGGGTACCAACAAATGTGTCCAGGCCATTTTAGAATATCTTTGTAGAATGAGCAATAATTAATCTCTTATCACAGCTTCTTTGCTTTATTCTATGACATACCAAAGGCATGCAAGTATACATGATGCAATAGCTTTTAATTTCATCACTTTTCAGGGGGAATGAAGTATTATTTCAATGAGCTGTAAGGGTACCAACAACTTTGAGCATGTCTGTACATATGGATGGGAATCAAATAATGCCCATATTTAGATTCAAATTAAGCTCTTAGTCTCTGGCGTGGGAAGAGCATTATCTGAGGCAGGAAAGCTGACAGCCAGTCAGTGTAAAGGTAAGATATGTTCACCTTCTGACAGTAAAATTCTTATCGACAGCAAATATGATTTGTGAAAAGGCCTTAGGCAGTCCAGAAAGAAGGAAGAAACACCCTCCCAGGAACTCCAAAAGAGAAAAAAAAATGACAAGGTTCTAAAGTGAATTTACACATCCAAGCGTATGCAAAACACACATTTAAATGTAGGAAAAACAAAGGAGCACTTTTCAACCAAAGACCTTCATCAGAGAATTGGTTCTTGACAAAGGCAATCTCTTTTTCTTTCTTTCTTTCTTTCTCTTTCTTTTTACATTTCCAACATTTATTGTAATTGAATCAATTAATTATTAACACAAACAACTGATTATGAGTTGGCAGAATAGAGAAAACATTACATTGAAAGTAAAAATACAAAATAAATGAATGAAAGAAACATCAAAGTGGCCTTGATAACACCATCATAATGGCTTCATAACACTTTAATAATTGCTACAAAATGCTACAATGAGTGAATACATGCCTCTAATATATTTAGGAGTACATTATATATATATATATATATATATATATATATATATATATATATATATATATATATATATTAGTTTCATTATTATTCTTAGTAGTAGTAGTAGTAGTATACATTCCTTAGAAGACCTCGGGTGACATATAGTTGACCCCCCCAAAATACTTTAATATTTATTACATATAGGAGGGGGGACAACAAGATATTGAGGAGAAATGGTGAGGAGTGTGGATCTTTGTGTTACTGTAGCCTAACAAGGTAATATTGAATTCGGAATTGAACCATGTTTGTCACCACCATTATTTTCTGAATGCTACTGAAATTCAACAGCATTTCAGTCTGATTACTTACCCTCAGTTGTTAAAATATTCAAACAAATACTTTTGTGCCATTTACCTTTTCAGAACAGACGCATCGCCAGCCTGTGTATGACAGGTATGCAAGAGCATCTGAGAAACATTTGTTAAATATTTTCTTTCCAAGCCTTGTTACATACCTCTTTAGCTGGTCGAAACTAAATGATTAAAGCAGAAATTTAGTTTATGGGCCACCTAAACTGATTTAGAAATGTTGGCGAGTTTTAAACCTGTCAATAATACAGTATGGAAAGTAATGATTAATTATTCTGAATCCATAACTCATATTTCAAGGCCACAATACACTATGAAATTTCCATGAAATCTGAATGCAGCCCAGGATTTCTTCGAAATGTCATCGAAATTTCAACGTGAAATATTTTCATGAAATTGCCCTGGACAAGCATCCAATCAGAGTGCAAGAAGAACATCTACAACGTTACTGGGAAGCTTGAACAGCAGATAAGAAGTTGGACAGGAGACCCAGGGAAGCGCCAGTTTACACACTGTTTGCGGCTACTGTCTCATAGACATAAAATTGTGGTAAATTGGCAAAAGCCATTCATTAAACATTAAATAAACATTTTCATTTCAGTCTCATATTTCTTACCTGCCATTTCGTTTTCCTCAAATCATATTCCTGTATCTTACATGGGGTTGCTCTCTTTCACAGATTTCTAGTGTTACTTTTAATATTTGCCCATATATTTTGTATACTGGTAAGTAAGCCTTGATTAGTCTTTTTTCACGTCTTTTTCTTTTTAAGCTGTCAAAAGCAAAATATTCTATGTCTCAGGATAGCATACTAATAATAATAATAATACAAACCATACATTTCATTGCAATAACACATTATATATATATATACACACTCACCTAAAGGATTATTAGGAACACCATACTAATACTGTGTTTGACCCCCTTTCGCCTTCAGAACTGCCTTAATTCTACGTGGCATTGATTCAACAAGGTGCTGAAAGCATTCTTTAGAAATGTTGGCCCATATTGATAGGATAGCATCTTGCAGTTGATGGAGATTTGTGGGATGCACATCCAGGGCACGAAGCTCCCGTTCCACCACATCCCAAAGATGCTCTATTGGGTTGAGATCTGGTGACTGTGGGGGCCAGTTTAGTACAGTGAACTCATTGTCATGTTCAAGAAACCAATTTGAAATGATTCGACCTTTGTGACATGGTGCATTATCCTGCTGGATGTAGCCATCAGAGGATGGGTACATGGTGGTCATAAAGGGATGGACATGGTCAGAAACAATGCTCAGGTAGGCCGTGGCATTTAAACGATGCCCAATTGGCACTAAGGGGCCTAAAGTGTGCCAAGAAAACATCCCCCACACCATTACACCACCACCACCAGCCTGCACAGTGGTAACAAGGCATGATGGATCCATGTTCTCATTCTGTTTACGCCAAATTCTGACTCTACCATCTGAATGTCTCAACAGAAATCGAGACTCATCAGACCAGGCAACATTTTTCCAGTCTTCAACTGTCCAATTTTGGTGAGCTTGTGCAAATTGTAGCCTCTTTTTCCTATTTGTAGTGGAGATGAGTGGTACCCGGTGGGGTCTTCTGCTGTTGTAGCCCATCCGCCTCAAGGTTGTACGTGTTGTGGCTTCACAAATGCTTTGCTGCATACCTCGGTTGTAATGAGTGGTTATTTCAGTCAAAGTTGCTCTTCTATCAGCTTGAATCAGTCGGCCCATTCTCCTCTGACCTCTAGCATCAAAAAGGCATTTTCGCCCACAGGACTGCCGCATACTGGATGTTTTTCCCTTTTCACACCATTCTTTGTAAACCCTAGAAATGGTTGTGCGTGAAAATCCCAGTAACAGCAGATTGTGAAATACTCAGACCGGCCCGTCTGGCACCAACAACCATGCCACGCTCAAAATTGCTTAAATCACCTTTCTTTCCCATTCAGACATTCAGTTTGGAGTTCAGGAGATTGTCTTGACCAGGACCACACCCCTAAATGCATTGAAGCAACTGCCATGTGATTGGTTGGTTAGATAATTGCATTAATGAGTAATTGAACAGGTGTTCCTAATAATCCTTTAGGTGAGTGTATATATATATATATATATATATATATATATATATATATATATATATATATAGGGCTGTCAGTCGCTTAAAATATTTGATTCAGTTAATCAATGGGCATTGGTTGATTAATCAGGCACTTATTAAAATAAGTGTAACAGACTTTAAGTGGTTGTGCCACACAATTTAATAAATACTAGGCATTGATATTACAGTGTAACCATGCTGTAATGTTAATGGTCAAAAATAAAAATAGGAATGTATATTTAAAAAAAAAAAATCCTTATAATCCGCAAACTAAATGATAATTGCTACAGCAAACAGGTGTTGTGCTCACAAATGATACTGTACTCACACTGCCCTTGTAAGAAAAGCATTCCATGCAATTCATACAGAAAACCTTTCCTTTGTCTTCAATATTTCTTTACGAATCAAGTTTGAATCCAAAGTTTAGTTTTCTCATTAGTGGCTGTAACCCTGCAGTTTTGCGCAGATACTGTTATACTACTCGTGATGTGACCTCTTGCGTGATTCGCCTTTATAATTTACACTAGAAGTGCAGGCTGCTCAGTTTGAACAATGTAATTTGAATTACTCTGTGTTCCTGAATACACTGCGGATACTCATTTGTGACTTTTCCTAAATACATTGTAACGATTTCAGCGGGGTAATGAGTCACACATTTCTCCTGTCGTGTTGCTCAAAACAAAAGGGGTTTCTTTAACAGACAGCTATGCCTCGGGGGGCACGACCACCACAGCACTGATTAGCTCCTCACACACACCGGGGCACCGACTCTCCAAAGCCCCACGAACAGTACAGTATACACGGATCAGCCATAAGACTATGACCACTGACAGGTGAAGTGAATAACACTGATAATCTCGTTATCATGGCACCTGTCAGTGGGTGGGATATATTAGGCAGCAAGTGAATATTTTGTCCTCAAAGTTGATGTGTTAGAAGCAGGAAAAATGGGCAAGCGTAAGGATCTGAGCTACTTTGACAAGAGCCAAATTGTGATGGCTAGACGACTGGGTCAGAGCATCTCCAAAACTACAGCTCTTTGTGGGGTGTTCCTGTTCTGCAGTGGTGAGTACCTATCAAAAGTGGTCCAAGGAAGGAAAAGCGGTGAACCGGCAACAGGGTCATGGCCAAGGCTCATTGATGCACGTGGGGAGCGAAGGCTGGCCCGTGTGGTCCGATCCATCAGACGAGCTACTGTAGCTCAAATTGCTGAAGGCCCCATCTCGCAACTTACAGGACTTAAAGGATCTGCTGCTAACGTCTTGGTGCCAGATACCACAACACACCTTCAGAGGTCTAGTGGAGTCCATGCCTTGACGGGTCAGGGCTGTTTTGGTGGCAAAAGGAGGACCTACACAATATTAGGTAGGTGGTCATAATGTTATGGCTGATCGGTGTATATCCCTGACAATGGCAGGTCCAACCCCCCTGCCAGTAGTACACCTATCCCCGCTCATTCACCCTACGTGATAAAACCCAATTAACCAATCACAAAACATAACTGAAGCATGATAGGGACTCAATTTAGCAGGGACCCTCCCACAATCACATGCCCAGTGTCCTGCCACTCCTGTTGCACGTATTCCTACACCGTTATGCAAGAGGGACTAGTCCCCAACAGACCTAATCACATATGGTTCGCCCTATAACACCGCACCTAGTACCAGACGAAGGCGTACCCCCTGACATGCTACAATATGTATAAAATATACCTACAGTGTTTTAGCTGCATAAACGCAAATCACGTTCAAGTCGCAATCTCTACCTCACCTACAGTCTACAGTCTTTCATGTGCTTGATAAACACACGCATTGTATAGCATTACATTAGTGTCGTCTTACAACTGTACTCAGATTGAGTGGACAATGAGCGATTACCGCACAAATAAATTGTTTCATCTATGTGTTTTGACTGTGCAGTGTGCCGGTTTAGAGAAAAAAATTGTTCAATCTCGAAAAACTACTCACTCTAAATCTTTTGTAGTCATATTTGTATTACTTTAGTATAAATACATGTTAATTTGGATTCATATGTTGTTTTTTCTGACTTTATGTGAACGAAAAGACACAAATTTGCCTGTTTTCTCATTGGAAATAGGTAAATTTCAAAATATCACTGTCCTGGTCACAAAAGCAAAGTTTGTGGGGAATAATAGCCATTTTCTATACTTTTGAGACATAAGCAATTAGGAAATAATACTTATTACCCAGGAACAAAAATTGTGTTACATAGTCTAATGGGTGTACATCAAACTCACATTTCTATGAGTTGAGTTCTACTGATTTAAAAACTATTAGGGGGTGCTTACCATATTGTATAAGTACAGTGGGATGCATTGAATTCACATTGTAGGACCTTTGATAACAAGCCATAAAATAAGGTCAGATTCAGACTGTAAACAACTTAACTGTAGTATGGTATTATGATTAGCCTATGGAGCTTGAGAATATCAGGCAATCCAGAGGCTTCTTCGGTTAAAACCTGATGCAAGCTAACAGACACGTGACATCACAGCATTGCAAATGTTGCTGTTACTGATTGGGAAATTCACAAAAGGGGGAAACGTTCCCAGAGGAAATGCAACAGCTGTTGCTCATACAAGGTGTTGCTGCAAATGCACATCTACAGGTCTCTGGAAAAACCTACAGCAGAAGAACCAGAAGGACTGCTAAAACCTGAACTGGCTTCGCTGAAGGAGAAAAATCAGCTAATGATCATCCATAAAACCCTGTTAAAATGTAAGGTTTGCTATACATTCCACACACTCTGCTTGAAATGTCATTCACCTTGAATCAAGTCCATTCTTTATGGTTGTCAGTGCAATGTTTTCTTTCTTGCTTTCTTTTTTGTCTTTTACATTTTATTTATCTGAAATCTGATTAGTGTTTACAGCTTAGGCCTGGCTGAAACTTGACTGTTTAAAGTATATGGCGATGGTGTTCACCCAGACAAGACACTATATAAAATAAATACTTGATTGCATCGTTTTGGTAGAATGCTGTTCTAGTGCATTGTCCTGGAAACATAATTAGATTGCAAGGTGCTTTGTACTATTGCAATTTAATGATTAAAAGTGGAACAGAACACAATAAGTGAATGAGGTCTGGTTCTAATTGTCTGTGGGAATATAAAAGACAGTGTTTGCCAATATTACAATGTTTAAAAAATTCAAGGGTACATGCCCATAGCCCTTTGTTGTAAGCAGACTTTAGAAAGAAATGTTATCCTGAATGAAAGATCAATGATGTAAAAGGCTGCCTTACATCTACTCCACTAAGCTTTTTTTCCTTCTTTATATTTATCGCTTACTCATAATCAAGGTCATGCTTTTCCAGAATGCACCTGCCTTTCAAAGATCCTTGTGCCAGGCTCAGTTATTAAATGCAATTCCCAACGTGAACATTAATTCCCTGGCATGTTCAATTCATTAAGCTCACTGACTTGAGAAAGCGGATTTTAAAATCATTCCCTTTGACCTGATCACCCTATTGAACATGCGCGGTTAATTATTCACTAATTGGTTTAGTGTCTCATAGGTCTTCGACTAGTCCAGCAAGATGTAGTTATAGAAAATGTTCTGGTTTTGTGAAGCTGGAAGTCTAAGGGAGCTACATGTCCGCCACACACAGAGAATAAAGCATCAGGTATTAACAAAATGACTATTAAATTCAATGCAATCAACACCCACTGGAGGTAATCACCAAAACTTGACGGTCAACATCATTCCTCATGACAATGGGCCCAGATTCTGGGCAAGATATTGCCATTGTACCCTCCAGCACCTTCTTTGCCTGGATCATTCCAGTACAAAACCCAAATGTGGTCACTGTCCTAAAAGCATAATTACATTCAAAAGTGTGACAGGTCGGCCCTGTCCCAGCACGGCAGTCATTGGGGGTTTAGGTTGTTGCGCAGCTGCGTCTCATTTAGGTGCTTTGCACCAGGTAGTCAGACACACCTGCTGAGCTGATGCAGACAGCAATCAGCGCTCCCACCACAGCTGTGCCTCACTTAAAACTTAAAACTCAGTTAAAACTCCATGCTCCCTGTTTCAGGGAGATCCCTGATCCCGAGACTGAGATTGTGTGGGGTTTGTGTCTTTTGGTTACCGGTCTTTTGTTAGTTTGTTTCTTTTGAAGCCTCTCAGGTTTGAAGACTCCTCTGTGAGGAGGATATAGTTTTATTTTATTATTTTTCCCATCCGTGTGTGGGCTACCCTGAACACACTGCATTGTATGAGTCTGTTACAAAAAGGTAAGCCTCTAAATGGCTTGGGATAAAAACATCTGTCAGATGTGGAACTAATTCCATCTTATTCCTTTTTTAATAGCTTTTACTTCCCCTTTCCTCTGATACGGCTCATGTTTTGCATAAAAGTCTTGCAATTGTTGGCATTTCTTTTTTGCATTGCATCACTCCCAGTTTTTATTTTATTCAAAGCTATACTGTCTATCATCTGCAAGCTTTTCATAATATGGGGATTGTCTTTACAAAGTGTGATGCCCCTAGGGTGCATTTCCAAATAGTCATTGTAGAAGCAACATTTTAATGTATGAAAAATTCTGTTCTTAGTTGTTGCAAGGAGGATGCCAGGTTAATGAGGATGTGACAATTTGTTGCTCCACAATGGACAGAGGTCACATTCTTTAACAACACACAGCTGGATTTTTTTTCTTGTATTTATTTTTAAGGCTTCAATAATCTGAACCTTTCTTTAGTTGAACCTTTCTCCTCTTTTTAAAAAATTGGCAATTTACCCTGGCTTGCCACTACAAATACTGTGGTAAGTACAGGAGGATAGTAGGAAGCTAATCCAGACATGCATCCTCCTAAACAAGTGCTGCCAGTCACAAACAATAGCTACATGTTACAACAAGCTGATCCATTGGTTTGTAGATTCACCACTAGCTTCTGTCAGTGTCCTATGAGTCCTAAACATCCCTGTGTTTCAATGTCCATCTGTTCTCCTAACCCCTTAGGTCAAGACATGGTTATCCGCAGGTGAAGACTGCCCTTGCCCTATAGATAGCAGCTATACCTTCACTGTGAACCTCAGAGGGAGTTCTATTTACTGATGCCCAGTCTTGACAGATTGTCACGTACAAACAATGTATTCTACTCAAAGTGATCATCCAAACCTGTTTGTCAGATTCCCGGCTTTTGTTTGTACTAGTAGATATGCTAATACATGCTTACCTTCGAAAAACTGAAATAAAAAATAACAGAACTAACTGAAAGGTTTTTATTGTCCCTCAAATATCTGTGAAACTAAATCATTTTCAATGCTTCTTCTTTCAACCAGGTTGGACCAGGTTTATTTTGGGGAAATGAGTTAATCTTGTTCAGTTATCCAAAGCTCTGAGATTCATTCTGATGATTCTGACTGAATGCTAAAGGTCTCAAAGTGTAATGTAGTGTAAATTCTTCCTAAGACTTCTCCTTCTTCTCTGTTCAGGCCATTGCTTGAGGGTAAAGAGGAAAAGCTAAATCTGCCTCACTTATGTTTAAGCCTGGCCTAACACCATAAGAATTGTTGACGTAATTTTATGATAATACTGTGACACAGTGTGGGGTGTAGTCAGGGAGTGGAGGTATGTGAGGTGGGGTCAAAGTCATACCTGGTCTCCAACCCCCCTCAACCTGCCATCGTCATGACTTTGTATTGCATGTTGTAAGTCACCCTGAATAAGGGCGTCTGCCAAGAAATAAAAAATAAATAATAATGACTACCGGCAGAGCACACACCTGCAAATAATGAGTGCAAGACTTTTTTAAATGCCTCCGGTTTCCCTAGTCATTGCACGATACCTGGAGGGAGGTGCAAGAGGGCGAGAGAGTTTGTATGAGCAATTGGAGTTACTTACTAGCTAACCGACCAATTTTAGTACGAGAACCCGACACCAAAGGACCGACCCTGGACTGAAAATCAACTATGGTTCGTTCTCTAAATTACACTTGTGTAATTGTTTTACTTGTAGTCCAAAGCTAGTCAGGGAAACCTTACTGCTGTGTAGTAACCCCCCCAACCCAGGCTTTCTTTTCTGTCTCGCCTTTTTAAAGGCATCTGCACTGGCCCATGAGCCATTAAACTGGCGTTATAGTGAACAAACATAACAAAAATTATTTTTGTTTTGTGTGTTTTGTTGAACCTCTGTGGAATGCATTACCATTTTCACCATTGCCACTTAATCTCTTCATATTGTTTAGCATTGTTTCATTCTGCACTGACGTGTTTATTATACACTTTGTTCCCCCTGGGTCCTTCGAATGCGATAAACAGCTAAGCAAGGACATACAAAGCTTCATAACAAACACAAAATACTTATTCATGGACTTCGAAGGAAACCTAGCATTGATTTCAGATCAAACTCAACTGAAAAGGAAGACACATTGCAACTTTGCAGAAGTAACTAAGATTAAGCACTGCCTCCATGTTTAACTATTTAACTTGTATTTCAAATTTGTATTTCTTCCAGGACATTTAAGTATCCTTAATTTAAGTTTAGCATTAGCATTGTCAATGTTAATTAGCAACATAGTGGTCTTTTGAAAGGAATGTTTTGAGCATTATACAGCATTAATTTGCTTCATTTTACATGCGAAGTATATCCTCATTTAAAGTTTTAAACACAGGTTATTTATGATGCAATCTAGTACTTCCAGATTCAGGTTGATAGGTCTAGGATTGCACTGTTTGAAACATAAAGTCACATGTAATTATTTGTGACTAGCTGCAAAAAAAAAATGGTCAGTTACATAACAAGCTCAGGTATACTATTATCTGTGACAAAAGGCATTACGTAAGCCACGTGAACCTCAATTAAGGCAAACCAACTGCAGGTAATGCTGTGGATTTTCTAGAAAGTCTGACTTTGGCTTTTAATCACCTTTATCGACTAAGAAAAAGATGATGAGGGGAAATAAACATATGAAAAAAGACAACCAACTGTATATAGATGTATATGTATATGTAGATGACAGAAAAAATATATAATTTCCTTATACATAAATACAAATATTGAAACCAGTTGGGCATCCCTCTGTTCAGGTCTCTTGTGGACACCAGGATTCACTTGTAGTACAATTACTAAAACCTGACAGGATAATCTTTCCTTTCTTATTGTTAGAACAAGTGCATGTTTTATTGTTGATGTTTAGATGTAATCTTTGTATAGGTAATTATTTTGCATTGTGACTTTGTTTTTATTGATCGTATATATATTGGGGTGCTGTGCTAGGCATGTGAATTTGTTGACCTGACAGGCTGCGTCCCCCATGACTGGCTTCCTGCCTCAAAAGGGAGAGAGAGAGAGAGACGGGTTTTGATTCATGAACTCAGATTTGGATTTGGATTACGGATTGACCTGATAACTGTGTGTCTCATTGATGATTATTAGCATGTGTGTTGAGAGGGACCAATGTACAGTTTTTTTCTTGTAACTTTCACCTTTACCCAGGGAGAACTTTAAAAACTTTGCAATATTGAAATGGAATATTTCAGTGTGCAAAACTCCAATACTGAAATACAATTCCAAATTCCAAAAGGAGTATGCTTGCTCCTTTGCAACACTGTTTCCTTTTTTGTGCCAGTCCTGAAGCCCAATGAAGCAGACAGGTTCCAGTGATATCAATACTCCACATTAAATGAATATGAAGTGAGTCCTGACCTGTGTTTTCTATCTTGAATTACAATAGATACCTCAAATGGCCACAGTTGTTCTATAGATCCAGCTTAGTGGCTTTTAATGAATCTGCAACCTAGTGTATGTGTTTCATTCCTTATACAATGGATATGCCATCATGTCATGTGAGAGAAATGCTTCTTCTCATGCCATAACAGATTATATAAAACTTTGGCTTCAATGTAGCAGAACTGCCGACGGAAAAGACATGTATCCCAAGTTAACCTCTGTAATTTCCCATGGAAAGAACAAGCCAAATAACAATGCAACTTCATTCATCACAGTGGGAATTTTCAAACAACCTGGAGCGCAGTCATGTAACGCCAGGCAACAGATCAAATGAATGAAGATATAATTTAGATTTGTATTTTGGTTTGGTGTGGTTAATCACCCTGGGACAAAGCACAACTCTGTCCTGGAGTTCTTTTGAAAGTTTCTTAGTGCTCATGGTTAAGTCTTTGCCCTGAAATACATTACCCACACAAGGGAACCTACAGGAACTGCTGAATTTTCCGTGAAATCACGTGAATCACTGCAATTTAAGGATTGCTTACACCTGAGAGAATTTAAGATTACAAGGGAGTGTGGACACTTATCCAACCAAGCTATTTCAGTTTTTTTTTTTTTAACAGATTTCTAGAAATTTGTTTTCACTTGAAAGTTGCGGGGTAGGATGTATGGATAAATGCTATACATTAAAAGGCAAAAAAATGAGAAAGGGGGTGTGTGTATATATATATATATATATATATATATATATATATATATATATATACACACACCCCCTTTCTCAAAACACTAAATCTCAAATGTCTCCCCATCTCTCAGCAGCAGAGGGTAGTGGTTAGGGCTCTGGGCTCTGGACTCTGGAGTGGAGGGGCATGGGTTCAATCACTGTTGTTGTACCCTTGAGCAAGGTGCTTTACCAAGATTGTGCCAGTAAATGCCCAACTGTATAAAATTGTCACCCTAGATAAGGGTGTCAAGAAATCAAGTAATAATAAGAAGGCTGTGGTACTAGCCTGGGGCAATGATTGAATATACACATATTGTAAAATTGATTGCATTGTATTATTAGTAAAATCAACTCCATGTACTATGCAAGACTTCTTACCATCTTACATGACCACTGATGAATAGAAATTGGCTTTGAGCATTTAAACATTGCATGAAAAACTGAGAAACAAAATAGCAAAAATAAAATATGACACTGGGTGTGAATTTTTGTGATATTTGATATTACTTGAATCTGAAGAATGGCAATTGTTAAAGCAGTGGTGTGTCTAGGGGATACTACACCTTTAACCACATTGCAAAGATAGATTTCAGCCACTGGGGTTATTTGTTTAACATTGGCTAAACCCAGAAGGGACACACAGATTAATTGTCCTCCTCCTGTATACAAATGCACTGGCTAGGCTTATGAGAATGAAGGCAGTGGAAAATTTCGAGAGCCTGTCTGGACTGTGGTTTTGTGAAGGGCAGACTAAGGTCATGCAATAAGTGACTAGAGGATGGTCACTCCTTCCTAGAATGGGAGTGCTAATGTGCACCAACCATGAGAAAATATCCATCTGATCTGCGTGCATTCCAATCCCATCCAATTTGATCGATTCCAATGCGTTGCATAGGTTCATTCACACACACACACACACACACACACACACATATAAAGGTGTATTATATAATCAATTTGCCAATAATAAGCATAGTAGTACAAATCAAATCAGTAGATTTCATCAGTAGATGGTTTATCCCAGGGGATTATATAGCTTCCCCACATACATTGGTTCTGCTTAATAGGACTAGGCTACAAGGGGACAAATCATCGGAAAAGTGTTGTAGAATGGCACTAAAATATATATACTGTGATATTTTTCGTTGAAATGCATCTAACCCACTTGCAAAAGTAGATGGTTTGTGTCCCCATATATGTGACATATATACGTATATAGAGTTTATACTTCACTGTGTATGTAGTTTGTTAAGTAGGACAAAAAGGCCTGAAAAAAATGTCAAACTGTGCCCTTGAGCCATTCAAGTGCAAATGTGACTCTTTCAAAGGGAACTGGTATGAAGAAAATAATAAGCAACAGCCTGAAACTTTTCCACACCGTAGCCCTTTATGCATGTACCAGAGCACGTTCTCTTATCCTCTGAAATGTTTTAGGACAGATTCTGAATTAGTTATGTAATCCGCCTTGGGGACTGGGCCTAGTCGTGTTTGTGAGTAAAGTCTGGATAATTCCCTGCTTTCAACATACACTGCATTAACAGATTGCTTGGCCTTACCTTGTTCGCTAGTATATGTTTCAAAATTCAAACAAAATTGAGGGTGCAGGGGGGAAACTTTTAGAGGTATACAAGTCTGCAGTTCAGCGTCCAGCAGACACCTGTAATATGAGCAGCCTTTAAAAAGCACATCGAGTAAAACACAGTTTCCTGTTAAGGCTGATGAAGCAGTTGGTGAAAGTACAAGAGTCCTCTCTCATGCCAAATAAGTACTATCACGAGTATTTTTCTATTATGATTCTGTTTTCTTAATAAGATGCCTCCTATGGGAAGGTCTCATTTACTGATTTACTTCTTACACCCACTGACCCCATCGTATGCATACATGAAAAGCAGAAATCAGGTAAACTGACATGTTTTGCAAGCCTGGGTATATTGCTTCTCCTGGGTAAAGGTAATTGAAGTTGAAATCTATCATGAGATTCTCCCAGAGATATACAATTCTCCAAATGTTGTTAGTTCTTTTTTATTTGAAACATTCTCAGCAATCTACACAACCATAGATGTGTTCCTTGTGTCTTTATTGGCCAGAGGTTTTCATTCAATAGTTGCCCTAGATTATTTTGATTGAGTCAGATACATAGTCAAAACCAAACCAGTCCAAAAGTAAAAGATGTATGGAGGATTGTGAGGTTTGAGGGCTGCGGAGAATCACAGTATAGCCACCCACTCTCTAGGGGACCTTGGAACTGTTGCACTAACATTTTTCTTTTTTAAGAAATCAAAAGCACCTACTGTATATGTCATGGAATTTTTTTTAATTACCCTGTTACATATTTAACCTGTATACTCAGACAAGAAAGGGGGGGTTAAATAGGAAAACCCCTTTTGTAAACAATAAATAGCCCCGAGGTGAGCACATTTGGCCCCTGCTCAGTAATCTATTAATTAATTCAATAACTAAGTACCATTCAAAAGGACTTAAAATAACAACAGAAAAAGCAAGTCATGCCTCAATTACCTTTGTAAACATAATCCTCCAAGTTAATTAAATAAGCAAATTATATTTGTATTTTCTTCCCTACTAGAAAAGCTATGAATTTTTTTCTTTTAATCTATCTTGGACACTGGAATGTTTTTTTAAACAAATAAAGTGTGTTCTCTTCAACGTTTCAAAGGACCCTGAGTGATATGCCTACTTTTCAACTCTGCTTTGGAAGTTCTTTCATGATCAGGGTGCCCGAAAGATTGTTATTGTGGGATGCTTTTATGATTAGCCAGACCTAGGACATACACGGATAAACAAACTACATATATAAATAAATTACACATGAAGTTTATTATCATTATCACGCAAACCAGTATAGGATAAAAACTAAAACCATTGACGATTTGGATCATGTTTTATTATTCATTTTAAAGTAAGTAGTAATTTAAATGTAATGTGCAACTAAGACAGCATTATGCTGGTGCTTGATCACATATGTAATTAAAGTTGATCACAGGGGACATTTACTGTAGCTGGGTTTCTTCAAGAATTTAACCTTCAAGACTGGATCCACCCCTGCTCATTTTATCTTGCACTTTTGATTTACATATGGGAATGGAGAGTTGAAATGTATTTATGTGGTACATTTTATATATATATATAATATATATATATGTACAGTGAGGGGAAAAAGTATTTGATCCCCTGCTGATTTTGTACGTTTTCCCACTAACAAAGAAATGATCAGTCTATAATTTTAATGGTAGGTGTATTTTAACAGTGAGAGACAGAATAACAACAAAAAAATCCAGAAAAACGCATTTCAAAAAAGTTATAAATTAATTTGCATGTTAATGAGGGAAATAAGTATTTGATCCCCTATCAATCAGCAAGATTTCTGGTTCCCAGGTGTCTTTTATACAGGTAACGAGCTGAGATTAGGAGCACTCTCGTAAAGGGAGTGCTCCTAATCTCAGCTCGTTACCTGTATAAAAGACACCTGTCCACAGAAGCAATCAATCAATCAGATTCCAAACTCTCCACCATGGCCAAGACCAAAGAGCTGTCCAAGGATGTCAGGGACAAGATTGTAGACCTACACAAGGCTGGAATGGGCTACAAGACCATGGCCAAGCAGCTTGGTGAGAAGGTGAGAACAGTTGGTGCAATTATTCGCAAATGGAAGAAACACAAAATAACTGTCAGTCTCCCTCGGTCTGGGGCTCCATGCAAGATCTCACCTCATGGAGTTTCAATGATCATGAGAACAGTGAGGAATCGGCCCAGAAAAACACGGGAGGATCTTGTTAATGATCTCAAGGCAGCTGGGACCATAGGCACCAAGAAAACAATTGGTAATACACTACGCTGATAAGGACTGAAATCCTGCAGCGCCCACAAGGTCCCCCTGCTCAAGAAAGCACATGTACAGGCCCGTCTGAAGTTTGCCAATGAACATCTGAATGATTCAGAGGAGAACTGGGTGAAAGTGTTGTGGTCAGATGAGACCAAAATCAAGCTCTTTGGCATCAACTCAACTCGCCATGTTTGGAGGAGGAGGAATGACCCCAAGAACACCATCCCCACCGTCAAACATGGAGGTGGAAACATTATGCTTTGGGGGTGTTTTTCTGCTAAGGGGACAGGACAACTGCACCGCATCAAAGGGATGATGGGTGAGAAGCTCCTTCCCTCAGCCAGGGCATTGAAAATGGGTCGTGGATGGGTATTCCAGCATGACAATGACCCAAAACACACAGCCAAGGCAACAAAGGAGTGTCTCAAGAAGAAGCACATTAAGGTCCTGGAGTGGCCTAGCCAGTCTCCAGACCTTAATCCCATAGAAAATCTGTGGAGGGAGCTGAAGGTTCGAGTTGCCAAACGTCAGCCTCGAAACCTTAATGAATTGGAGAGGATCTGCAAAGAGGAGTGGGACAAAATCCCTCCTGAGATGTGTGCAAACCTGGTGGCCAACTACAAGAAACGTCTGACCTCTGTGATTGCCAACAAGGGTTTTGCCACCAAGTACTAAGTCGAAGGGGTCAAATACTTATTTCCCTCATTAACATGCAAATCAATTTATAACTTTTTTGAAATGCGTTTTTCTGGATTTTTATGTTGTTATTCTGTCTCTCACTGTTAAAATACACCTACCATTAAAATTATAGACTGATCATTTATTTGTCAGTGAGCAAACATACAAAATCAGCAAGGCATCAAATACTTTTCCCCTCACTATATATATATATATATATATATATATATATATTTGTACAGCTACATACAAGATGTAGAAGATGTAAAAGGCAAACAACAAACATAAAAATGTTAGAATGGTTTGTTATTATTTATTTGTTTGTTTGTTTGTTTGTTTATTAGCAGACCTGGTGTGACTGGCAATTGATGCCAGTTACATTAAGAAATGCATACATCCTAGTACAAAACTGCTAAAACAAACGCAAAATACAGTAGAGTTCTAGTAAAGTGTGCCAAGAGGTAGACTGGGCATAAGTATCAATTTTATAGAAATAGTTATAGTAAGATTAATATAATTGCTAACGATATGTTATCTAGAGCTGAAGGGAGCATATCAGCTCAATAAGAAAGTGCATGAGTGCTGAAATGTGCACTTAGGAATCACAGGTACAGTTTTAAAAGGTGTGATTTCAGCAGATGCCTGGGAAGTGGTCAGGAATTGGGACACTTTTCTACAGATTCACAGATGATTCAGCCAGGAATTTAAAAAATAATTGACAATGCCAACAAAGCCAGTTAGTATTACACAGAGATGTTTCTAGATATAAGTGACATAAGTGGCCGCTAAGGGCCACTAGCAAAAATTATAATAAATAAATCTAATCTAATATACTTTCAATGACTTTCTATAATTGATTTTCATCAATTATCACAGTGATCAGTTTTAAGAAAAAATATGAGGAAAAAATATATAATTTATGCGCTTGAAACCTGCCATCGATCTGCGGCTGCATAGTGCATCCTCACAGTTTGGCTGTGGCAGAAAAGAAGAAAAAAAGATCTGTAGGATTGCAACGTGATAATTAATTTAGGCTAAAGAACAAGTAGATTATTACTGTAATGTGAGAACTACAGATAGACCTAGAATGCAAGCAATTTGATACATCATAGGAGAGAAATATATAAAATTCACAACATGTTGTGTCCATAAAATTCCAATGTATGTATAACCTCTTCGGGAGAACTATTGAAGTGTTTTGCTGAAGCATCCTCAGCTTAACCAAGACCACCTACCTCTTCTGATGTTCCAGACTTTTGTTAATATTATATGATGTTGCTAACAGGTCCCTCCATAGTCTTTACATTTTGTACATGCTATGTATGTTCATACATATGTGTGCTTATACAAAGTCTATGTTAGTTTGATGTTGTGCCAAGTGGGCTACAGTGAGGGATGCTCCCCCGAATCAAATCCTGCTTTGGACCTCCAGAAAGCTAGACACGGCCCTGACATTACATTTACATTCCTTCTCCTTTTACAGCACGTTCCAGCTAGTAGTAGGAGACTTAATGTAGTGTGTACCAGTGGCAAGGAGACCTGCACTGTATTCTTGCCCGCCTGGAACTTAGGTAGCAGATCTCCCTGATCTAGTTGATGGGCTGCTGTTCAAAGCTGGGGAAAGAACCACTTATCATGGTCCACATTAGAACCACTCGCAAAGGTTTAGGTAATCTAGAGGTTCTGTAAGAAAAAATCTAAAGATTCAGGTGAAAAGCTCAGAGGAGAACCTCTAGTGTAGTCTTCTCTAAGGTACTACCTGTACCACGAGCTTGTCCAGGACATTATGCTGAAATAAAAAGATTTAACACATGGTTGAAAAGCTTATGCATAGAAGAGGGGTCTAGGTTTATGGGTCATTGGGCTTCTTGGTAAACAAAGGTTTACAATCAATAATTAAAAAAAAAGTTTAAGAGATGCAGATTGGGACCAGTCGCATACTTTAAGAGCATGCCACTAGAGAGCCAAACAAATCTCATACCAAAAAGATGCAAATCAATGTCCAAAGAAAACACTGCCCTAAATGGTTGAATAGATCAATACAAAAACTAAATTGAGAAAAAGAAAATGCTGTATAGAAAAAGTATACAGAACTTCAAGAACAATCAAAAAAGAAGGGCAAAAAGATAGAGATAGAAGGAAAGATTGCTATGGGGCTAAAACTAATGCAAAAGAGGCTTCTTCAAAATATTACACTAGTAAAAGTTCAATAAGGGAAGAAATAAAACAGCTACAAAATAGTAATGGGGTCATTACATACAATGAGCAAGGTGAAGCAAATTAGTATTTCACACTGATGTTTATCAGGGAAGAAACTAATAAACCAGGGTAGTGAGCAATCCTACCCGATTCTAACATATATCAGTATAGAGGATGATTAAGTCAAAACAAAGAAACTGTCTGGGCCAGATGGAATTTGTTCATAGACCTCTAACCAAAATATTCAAACTGACTATCAAAAAAGGGACTTGCCTACCAAGTGGAAAATTGCAAATGTCATACCTATCCACAATTAAGAGAACACAACTGAACCAGGAAAATCAGCCTAACCTCTATTACTTATACAGATGGTTTCACAGACCTTTATTAACACTTGTCTTAGACTACTCTACCTTAAATAACATTGGATAGTCCAAGACTGATGCTGATCTGGGTCTGTGAAACCAGCCCATAGTATCGTAGAAAAAGGCATAAGATAAACAATTAGAGGAGCATAATTGGAAACTGTACTCTTTGAGACAGTCAACGTAGATTTAGGCAAGGTAGATCATGTTTTGCAAACTTAGTAGATTTTTTTTTTTATCTTTTAGCAAGCAGTAGATAATTTTAAAACGTAACACATAATATATTTGGATTTCCAGAAAGCTTTTGAGAAAGTTCCACACAAAAGACTAATCCAAAAATGAAAAACTACAGGAGTCCAAGGAAATGTAACTAAGTCGGTTAAGAGCTGATTCTTGTATAGAAAAAGTGTAATGAGAAGGAGAGTTGCCTCAGATTGGTATGAGGCAGTAAATGGGGTTCCTCAGTGATCACTCCTATATTAATGATATAGACGCTGGTACAATAAATATAAACTTGTCGAATTTGAAGATGACAAAAATAGATGGCATTTTATGAGGGTAAAATCAAGATACTGCATGCAGGCAATACAGATATTGACCATAAATATACAATGGGAGGTATTAGTCCCTAGATTATTTTGATTTGATTGAAACTTAGAAGAAGCAACATAAGAAACCAAATATAGTTTAGGTAGACTTTCCATCTAGACATTAAAAAGGCCAACAAAATGCTTTGATATATTGTTAAAAGTGTAGAATTTAAAACACTAGAAGTAATCTTAAATCTCTAAAATGCAGTAGTTAGACATTGATCTGAGACATTGGCATTTGATTCTGGTCACCACAGTAGAAGGATGCTGCTGCTCTGGAGCCAGTTCAGAGGAGAGCAACCAGACTAACTCCAGGACTGGAATGTCAGACAGACTGAAGAAACAGAACCTTTTCAGCCTGCAACAGAGTAGACTACCGGGCAGCTTGATCCAGGTCTTCAAAATTATCAATAGTATCAATCACATTAGTCCAGAGGATGTCTTCTAGATCAACAAAGTCACAAGGACCCATGGACACAAATGGAAACTGAATGTAATGCCATTTAGAACAGAAAACTCTCTTCCCACAGCAAGTTGTGGCACAAACTCCCCAGCTATGTTGTTGAAGCTGATTCTTTGGAATCATTCAAGAATAGTCTGGATGTGATTCTTGCATCACCAAGTTATAAGCTATCACATGAGCATGATGGAATGAATGATCTCCTCTCACTTGTAACCTTTTTTATGTTCTCATGTAGTGTTGCAGTGGAACATGTAAGCTGTGTTGGATTTGCATATGTACAAATCTGTCAGTAAGGATGATTTCCTTTATGTATTTGTGATATTACTTAGTGAAGTTATACTAATATCTATTTTTATTTGTAATACAGACAAAAAGATGGGACGAGTGATGCCTTTTCCCTACGGCCTTTGCTTAGTGTAGATAAGTGGTACTGTGGCCAGCCCTGTTGGCATGAATCAACCGAGTCATAGTATAGGAAATATTTGATGTGCGTGTAAGAATTTGATTAACAAAAACAATGTTAAAGACAATAATGAAATTGCTGGTAATTCAGGTTTATTTTTCCATAGGATCTGTCACAGTCCTTTTGTTTAGCCAATGCTAGTCAACAATGAATCTTAGCCTTTCATCTTTCTTCAAGACTAAGGTTGGGTTAAAACTTAATAATAATAATAATTGCTGACAATTACTTCTAGTAATACTTGATGGTTTGCCAATTTATGTATCTAACACAGTGAACAAACATTGCTTCAAGTCAGGAAGGCACATTTTATTTATTATGTTACCCTGGATTGTGTGCAGCCCAAGGGCTAAGTGAGGGCTTAGTCACCCTGCCTTGTGACCTTTTATGATTAAAACTAAGTATTTGTGGCCAATAATTACTAGTCAATAATTACTAGTAACTTTCCTGTCCCATAACTGTGTTTCTTGGAAATTCAAGATTTGTATACCTATGCAAATAAATATGTTTATACATTCTATAGCATAGCCTTCAGTGATTCCATTGGAAGCGGCGATGGGGAGTTGAAATGGTTACATTAAAACACAAGATCAATAGGGTCTCCAGCTCCACAGTTTTATCTCACACAGTTTTGTTTATTACAATAGGCATCTCTCTAGCATTTATGCCTCCAAGTAACTTCTGTTTGCAGTAGCTGCCAATTGAGTCAACTGGGGCCCACCTTGAGGTATGCAGCTGAGGCTGAATCACATTTACAGTAAGTGAGAAGAGTCCCTAAGTCCTGCTGGATCACAACTGCAAATCCAAAGTTGATGTATTAAGCAGCTGTTTTCCCCATCAACAGCTATTGCTTTGATTAACTTTGGTTTTGTTATGTATATACTATTTTTCACTTGCATGGAACACCCAAAATGATATTTTGATTCAAAGTAAATCCGGGTTCATTTTCACTGTGAACAAGCCCTTCAACCCCCTTTAAAAACCTAAGTCACATGAACAAACTACACTCCTACTGCTGTAGAAACGGGTGCTGCATATTACGATTGCACTATAGTTAGTAAGATAAAGGCAAATTCAGCAAAACCAATGCAATAGTTTTGCATGTTTGCTTCAGACCAGTTTTATGCAATAATAAGTGTTAACCTGTGTCATAATATATAAGTACCCTTATAAATAATGCCAGTCGTTGACCTTAAGGAAGTTTGAATAAAACCGAGCTGTATGTGAAACGAATGCAAATGTGCGTAGTTACATTTTGATTAACCTGGCTGCTCTAAATTAACACATGCTGTTTTTTTTTCTGTTGTATTTACTATTTATCTTCAAAATGACGGGCCATTTGCTAATGTAGGGGTTTTATTCCCGCAGACACCGCGTGGTCTTATCATGAGGTGCTGCAAATGACTTCTATTCTATGCCACCTCTGTTCTATAAACAGTCTGGAAATTTCCACTAGGCTGCCTGCCTGCGTGCTTGGTTCTTGACAGCCTTCTATTACGTCACCAGGCTGTATATTAGCATTAAAAGACAGAAAACAAGGAGGGTTTCTTGGGTGACAATAAAATATAACCGCTCATAATTAAAGTATCAGCGCTGTCACAGGCTTGACAGTTTAGCTTATGTATGAAACCGTACGACAGCATAGCCAGGAGGCACAACATTGATCAGGTGTGGTAGTCACCTGAAGCCCGATGAGCAAGATAGGGCACATCTGTTTTCAACAGGAAGATACCACTTAAATTGGGAATCTGTTTAATATAACCTTTGTCTTTTTAAAGGACATGGAACGATGTATGAATAGACGTGCTAAAACCGTGCAACAAAGCTGCTCGTGATCTATTGGTGTAGAAGTTTAATATAGCCCTATGCACATAACAAAATCAGACCCATTGTATATTTAAATAAGACTGCACAAGATCTGCAGTATTGATCTAGATATGTGGTCTTCAGCTGTTTGCCATTTCTTTCTCTGAAGCAATTAAAACAAAAGGCATTGTGTTGCTGTGTGGTTTATTGCAAACGTTTGTGAAATAAATGTTAAGCTGTTGCAATTGAACACACAGCATCGACCATTTAATTGTAGGTTTGCTTTATTAATTTACCGCAGCTACGAACTTTCCTTGGTTGATCGCGATGCATCATTAAGATTATGCAGTCAAATCCGATAAGCGAGCTGAGCTATCTTCTGAAGGAGGAAGTAATTTTCCACTGTACGAATGAGTCAAGAACTGGTCTGTCGATCAAGAGAGGAAGTAGTTTTCCACTGCTGTGCGTATCACCAAGGAAGTAATTTTCCACTGGATTGAGAGAAGCACTACGCTTCCCAGAATGCTATTCGGTCGGTTGTGGACTACAATAACCACAGCGCTTTGCGTTTCCGTTGTGATATCCGTTTATGCGCACTTGGTTTGACCTACACTGGAGCAGGAGAAAATGGCAGCGGCAGGTTTTGGACAGCGGGTAGGACGTTAGGAAAACTGTAGATATGTCTTAGTTGTGCCACTTACAATGAAAATTAAGGCTGTATTGCATAACCCTTGGTATTGACAACAGAATGCATTGTTTGAATGCATTGTGATTATTTTTCAGGCCTACAGTTATCACACGAGTACCTTCTTGTGAGACCTTACCGCTTTTCTCGATTCAGGCCTTAATGTGTTCATATGAACTTGACAATCCGTCTGTTGCAAACTACAGAAGCTGTCTTTACCACATTATTTTATCTTTCACTTAAAGGTTAAACTGTCGTATTTTTAATTTAATCGTTATTGCACCTCACAAGGATACAGTAGAAGCATATTCGCCGGTACTGTGTCTCGAGAAAAATGTAAAATATAATTTAAATTAATTGACCAAATAAATATATACGATTCAAGTCTTTGTAGTAGCGTGTAGCTTTATTTAAGCTGTGCAGTCTAGAATTACTTTTTTTAAGACCTGTGACAGCACTGTTTCTGACTATTTCAAGTAGGTCCACCTTATCCTGCTTCTCGATAAGTGTGATGCTGGGCCAGTTTTCGTGGACTATAAAACATGTCGTTTGTGACATGTATGTATTTTGTTTTCTGTATTTATGTGTTAATGTTCCAAGGGCAAATCTGTCTTGGATGAAGGTTACATTCCTGACACGTTGGCTTTACAAAGAGAAGGGAAACTGCTGCCTTGCATGTACTAATGGATACTGTCTTTTTGTGATTGTAGGTGCGCCACTTTAGCACTACTGTGGTCAAACCAGCTACAAAGCTTATCAAGGTAAGATCAAAGTCAGGATGATGTTATGTTAAAATTAATTACTGCTAGTTAATGAACTGTACATTGTGAATCTGACATTATGCCATTACCTGTTTTGATGATATTGTATAATCTTCCACTAGTTCCCAGGGAACACTTGTAACTCTGTACAATGTTAAGGGTAGTCTGTTGTGATTAAAATCAGCAGTTGCTACCATGACCAGAAAAATACCTAAAAACTGGACAGTGACACTAGTAATCTAGCATTGTGTGTTTCCAGTTTATTACTCTGAATGCTTTAAACAATTTACCTCCAGAATTTGATCAAATTTGTCATTAAATGAATAAATGAAGTATTTGATCTGTCCATCATCACCATCAGCCCATATCAATCCACTGCTGGGTGAAGGCATCCCCAAGATGGTTCCACTTGCATCTACAGCTTCTCTTTTTGTGGTCACACCTGCAATGTTTGATTTCATCTTCCCATCGTTTATGTGGTCATCTTCTTAGTTTAGTTTTTTTTCACCCCCTCCACATTTTTGAATCCATTTGAATCAGTTTACCTTACAAAAGCTAAAAAAAACACTTGTAGGTGTAGACTGTGTTCAGCTTGATATCTCCGTTCTTTCCAGCCTCCCATTCAGGTGTATGGTGTGGAGGGCCGCTATGCCACTGCTCTGTACTCTGCTGCCTCAAAGCAGAAGAATCTGGACCAAGTGGAGAGAGAGCTGGGTCGTGTTTCTGTAAGTCAATTTGCAAGTTTACATAGAGGCTCAGTCATGTTAAAGCAAGGATCCTTGACATAAACATACTATGCATCTGTCGGAGCATCATGGTTGAGGAAGTGTTACTGGAAAATTCTACTAAGGTGGGAGATGCTGGTAAACTACAGAACAGGGTAGTGTTTAAAAAAATGTTTGAAATGGGTAATGGAAAAGCCCTGAAGGTACATACAATCCTGTGTCTTGCAGCATGAAAGAGGCCAGGTGCATAGAAACAAATTCAGCTAAACAAAGTTATATTTTCTGATGGAAAATGCTGGAAGTAATTGATCCTCTGTCTTGAGAACAACATGTAAGGTGCTTGTTTGCTCTAAGATACCTCATGTATATCGATGTGTTTTGAATTACACCTGCCTCAATAATGCATTAATTATTGCTGATATTGCCAGTGAGGAAATGTGGATAATTCTGTACAATACACATGAACATTATTTTCACCTGTATTTATCATTAACCTTAAGAGTTACTGTTTACAATTTCCTGATATTGATTATGGAGGAAAAATGGCTTACTGTCTTTTATCTATCTATCCATTTATTTATATGGAAGGATTATATTTTTTTTACACTGATATATTTTTAATTTCAAATGTAGTTTTGGGAAGGATTTTATATATCGGTACAAACATACACACATCCTAAGCAGTCACAATATTATTATGAATGAAATCCTCCTGCACAGAAAGACAAATGTGAAAAATGTCTACTGTAGGAATATTCCGAGAGCATGCAAGTGCTAAAGTTTAAAGCTTAAAATTCACAATGTCACATGGGTCTAATATATTTGCTATTGTTCTATCCATCTAGATGGAGTGTAGTATATGCCAGTGATGTGCTTTAATATTCTTATTTGGATGTATGTTGAAAGTGCAAAGTTGACTTGTTGGAACTCCTTTGCAGACCTTGTTGAAGGATCCCAAGATGGCCAGCATTGTTCTCAACCCCCATGTCAAGCGCAGTATAAAGCAGAAGACCTTCAATGACACTCTGACAAAAGAGAAGCTCTCCCCAATAACTATCAACTTCATCAGTAAGTGTACTGTCAACCTGAGGATGTTTTGCAGGTAGATTACAATAGCCTTCATGAGAACAAAGTAAGTGTGTGTGTTTGGGGTGTGGGATGAAGGTCAATAAAAATATATCAAGATCAATCTACACGAAGGCATCTAATTTGACTCTTCTTATTTTTTAACTGGATAGATGCTCTATAGTTTGAAACTGGCTTCACTGCAACTGATTTGTATAATTATAAAATAAGCTTAACAAATTGTAAAATAGTGTAAAACTCAATTGGAGAGTTTGAACTTCTATACTTACTGTAGTTTTACAGAAAATGTGCCATCCCATATGCTTACATTGGATCCAAAAAGATGTACAGTGAGGGGAAAAAAGTATTTGATCCCCTGCTGATTTTGTATGTTTGCCCACTGACAAAGAAATGATCAGTCTATAATTTTAATGGTAGGTGTATTTTAACAGTGAGACAGAATAACAACAAAAAAATCCAGAAAAACGCATTTCAAAAAAGTTATAAATTGATTTGCATGTTAATGAGGGAAATAAGTATTTGACTCCTTCGACTTAGTACTTGGTGGCAAAACCCTTGTTGGCAATCACAGAGGTCAGACGTTTCTTGTAGTTGGCCACCAGGTTTGCACACATCTCAGGAGGGATTTTGTCCCACTCCTCTTTGCAGATCCTCTCCAAGTCATTAAGGTTTCGGGGCTGACGTTTGGCAACTCGAACCTTCAGCTCCCTCCACAGATTTTCTATGGGATTAAGGTCTGGAGACTGGCTAGGCCACTCCAGGACCTTAATGTGCTTCTTCTTGAGCCACTCCTTTGTTGCCTTGGCTGTGTGTTTTGGGTCATTGTCATGCTGGAATACCCATCCACGACCCATTTTCAATGCCCTGGCTGAGGGAAGGAGCTTCTCACCCATCATCCCTTTGATGCGGTGCAGTTGTCCTGTCCCCTTAGCAGAAAAACACCCCCAAAGCATAATGTTTCCACCTCCATGTTTGATGGTGGGGATGGTGTTCTTGGGGTCATTCCTCCTCCTCCAAACACGGCGAGTTGAGTTGATGCCAAAGAGCTAGATTTTAGTCTCATCTGACAACAACACTTTCACCCAGTTCTCCTCTGAATCATTCAGATGTTCATTGGCAAACTTCAGGCGGGCCTGTACATGTGCTTTCTTGAGCAGGGGGACCTTGCGGGCGCTGCAGGATTTCAGTCCTTCACGGCGTAGTGTGTTACCAATTGTTTTCTTGGTGACTATGGTCCCAGCTGCCTTGAGATCATTAACAAGATCCTCCCGTGTAGTTCTGGGCTGATTCCTCAACCATTCTCATGATCATTGAAACTCCATGAGGTGAGATCTTGCATGGAGCCCCAGACCAAGGGAGACTGACAGTTATTTTGTGTTTCTTCCATTTGCAAATAATTGCACCAACTGTTGTCCTGTGTTTTTGTTGTTATTCTGTCTCTCACTGTTAAAATACACCTACCATTAAAATTATAGACTGATCATTTCTTTGTCAGTGGGCAAATGTACAAACATACTCCTACGCAGGGGGGAGAGCACACACGGTATTTGTGCTGATTTAAATTAATGTGAACCATATTATTGCTGCACCTTTGGTATTAACTGTAATACAGTAATGTCTCTAAATATATATATTCAGTATTATGTATATAATATAAATACTACTTAACTACAAGCAGGTTTCTTGATAATGATGTGTATACTGAAATACAATAAGGCCCCAGAAGAATGGTCTTTTGAATGGAGCGCTGTTGCTCCCTCTCTCCTCAGATGTGCTGGCTGAGAATGGCCGCCTGACACGGGCTGCGGATGTGGTCGTGGCCTTCGGCAAGATGATGAGCGCGCACCGCGGAGAGGTCCTCTGCTCAGTCACCACGGCTCAGGTATGCTCTGCAGTCATGGTGTCGGATATGAGTTCCCAGGGTACAAAACTTCCCAGGTTGACTTCCTGTTCCTGTTTATTTAGTAAAAGAGAGGCATATTGCACATAGTTGACTGGGGTATACTCTAACAAGACAAAAGCTGGACACGTCTGTAAAAGATTATAGATCTATGTTTTTCTTAAATAAAACGCATCCAGTTATTGATGTCACTTCAACAGAAGTGCAACATTTGTTATCCATAAACGCCATTGTTGACCTAAGATGTTCTGTGTGTGTCAGACAAGACCAACAGATATGAGCCTGTTTGGAATAATTCACTCTTTCTTTGTCTGCACTTAACAAATGGAGATAAAGAGCAGCTGCATTGATGTAGTGAACATCTATAACAGACCTTTTTTTTAAATTACTTAAAAAAAAAAAAAAAAAGGGACCAGAATTCATACGTGTTGTATGCTGAGAACTATTGTATCCTACATAACTTAACGCTGCAGCTGATAATGTGTTGTGGGAAGCCTAGCATTGCTTGCTGTACAAATGTTCACCTACCGGTGGCTTGCCTTAATGTGTTTAATGAGATCTGTGGTTTTGACAATCACTAATAAAGGGACATTGGCTACACAGGGCTTGTAGATCAATCTGTATTTTGTATAGTACCCTTCAAAGTGTAGCACAGAGTGCTTAACATATTGAATATGAAAAAACAAATAAAATAAACCATAAAGAATGGAGGAGAGAAAAACAAAAACCCCTATAGGATGATAGATGGTTTAAGGTCTAGGCCTAATGGTTGCCTCACCTCCCAGCAGTATAATTGCATGGGATCTGTATTTAATTTGCTATCAAGCTTTTTCAAGCTTTTTGACACCTGTACAAGGATTTCATAGGCATTCTGTTGTTTTTTGAATGACGCATGTTCGTCTCCTAGTTTTGCAACAGCAACAGTACAATTGCAGGGTGGAAATAAGTCTAATTTTGTCTCACTGTTTTGATTTCCATTCCAGCCTCTGGATCCAGCCAATCTAGCTGAGCTGCAGACTGCTCTCAATGGGTTTCTGCAGAAGGGGGAGATTCTGAAGCTGGAGGCCAAGGTGGGTACATCCATTCCACAGTCCATTGCACATTTGTATTGCATGATTGAAAAGCCTTTAGTGATTTTCTGCTGTAATTCCATTAAATTCAAATTGAAAAAGTCTTGGGTGGATGGTGTGAGATCAGGTACATTTTTGAATATGCCAACATGGTACACTGAACCAGCACATCAACTGAAAACTGGTAACTGCAAAGCTAGTGGGCCTCACTGAACAAGAATATAAACGCAACATGCAACAATTTCAAATTTAAATATTCATTAGGCCCTAATCTATGGATTTCAAGTCTTTGAGGGAGCGTGCAATGGGCATGACTGCAGGAATGTCCACCAGAGCTGCAGTCTCTAAATTCTTTCATATATAAGAAGAAAAAAAAGGCAGCTTATGGTAGAGAAATGACCATTCACTTATCTAGCAACAGCTCTGGTGGACATTCCTGCAGTCGGCATGCAAATTAAACGCTCCCTCAAAACTGGAGACATCTGTGGCATTGTGTTGTGTGACAAAACTACACATTTTACAGTGGCCTTTTATTGTACCTTCACAAGGTGCACATGTAATGATCATGCTGTTTAATCAGCTTCTTGATATGCCACACCTGTCAGGTGGATGGATTATCTTGGCAAAGGGGAAATGCTCACTAACAGGGATGTAAAAAAAAAAATGGTGCATAAAAATTTAGAAATAAGTATTGTGTGTGTATGGAAATTTCCTGGGATCTTTTATTTCAGCTCATGAAACATGGGACCAACATGTTGTATTTTTTTTTTTTCTTCAGTATAGTTTAGCAATAGATGCAGTCTTTAAGGAACTCTGATTTCCAGAAACCCAACATATTTGATGAATGATGTGGTTCCTCTGATGCTGTATGGGTATTTGGACAGATGAGGCAAGACCTGGCTTGTTATTATTTCTGGTCAAGCCATTCTGAAACATAGCATTGTAGTATAGCACTGAATAGCTCCCACAACTGCATGTAAGAGAGCACATCTTCAAACATCCCTCATTTGAAGAATAAGATCAGCTGCTCTTAGGAACAATGTTAATCAAAAGGTGAAAACGCAAAAATATTGTGGCAAATTTTTTGGCTCCAGAATACACCCATTTCACAGCTGTCTACTGTCCATTGTTTTTCTTTTTGCAGTCTGACCCATCCATCCTTGGAGGAATGATTGTCAGTATTGGGGATAAGTATGTAGATATGTCTACGAAAACCAAGATCCAGAAGCTGACCAAGATTATGAAGGAGACCTAAATATGTGGACTGTTTGGAAGCAAACCTTTATTCTGTTCTGCTTTTCAGCAGGGATTTAAACCTCGTCAGCCTGTCATTGTGCATAATAAATATTCTGTAATGTATAAACTGGTCAAAGTCAGTTGTAATGGAATGTTTGTGCCTAAATAGCCCTCCAGGGCTTTGTAGGGTGGGGTGTGTTTTTAATCAATAACCAGGAGTTTCTCTATAGAGCCATTTGTGCAGTGTTGCTAACTAAGATCATTTTACAGGAATCTGCTTCACTATGGGTTTCACTTCAGAAGTTTGATCCTATAAACTTCTGTGAAGTATAAAGTATTTGCCAGGTAATTCTTTTTTTTGTCCTGCAAATACTTTTATCATTTAATCTATTTTGAAATTCCAAGAGCAATACTGCATATCAAATGAGTGTAATGAAACTGAGGACTTCACTATAGCTGAATTTCCAAGAAACTTAATTCCTTAATTTAACCACCACCAAGTAAGTGCATTACCTTTGCTATTAAATGTTCCCTGGACAAATACTTGGTGCCTCAAAAAAGCTGATGTTTCAATATACAGCTCTGGAAGTAATTAAGAGACCACTGCAAAATTATCAGTTTCTCTGGTTTTACTATTTATAGGTATGTGTTTGGGTAAAATTAACATTTTTGTTTTATTCTATAAACTACTGACAACATTTCTCCCAAATTCCAAATACAATATGAATTAATGATTTAAGAAAAAATTGCAGTGGTCTCTTAATTTTTTCCATAGCTGTATGTGCTTAAACAACAAGCTGTATATTTTATACTTGAGAAGTATCCCACATCTTGAGAGAGCTGTGATTCTACACTTTTAAAATATCAAGCTGTTGTAAGTCCTCAACCACAGAACAGTGACGTTAGTTAAGGGTAAGCAAAGCAACAACACACATCTTAAAGAAAGGACTTGTTTATTAAGATTGTTCTCTTGACAGGTGTACATTACCGTACTGAACACGAGAGGTTTACATGGTAGATTAGTACCGAGGGGGGATCAGACAATCTCAATTGTTTGTATATTAAAAAAAGAAAAAAAGCAATTGCATGCTTTGGGGGGGGATTAAAAACTAATATTGGAAGTGAGAGCTATGGTACAAATGTGAAATTATACAAACTTCTCCCCTTTAAATTAAATGAGACCAACCCCCACCTCAACCCCAACCCCTCTCTAACCAAAGAGAAGTGCCAGAGCTTGCCTGGCCTATTTTATTTGAAACATTTAAGACCATATGTTGTTACACAATTTTTGTTTTAATAAATCCTCTTTAATAATTTTAAGATCTGAATATAACCACACATGATACACTAATTATCTGATTAGAAAAAAGATACCTTGGCAAAAATAAAAGTACATTAGATACAACACAAGACCAGCAAAAGGAGTGTGTGACATCACACTGAGGAACACTGCCCTACCTTGATGCCTGTGATCAGCTGATCAGCTGAGCGTGGCAAACTGATTTCAAAGGAAACTGAAGCACCCCCGATACAGACAAACACGGTCTACACAGAAAAGGTTAGAGCAACATGTAGTTTCTGCAAAAGCTGTTGCCTCATTCAACCTAAGGTCTCTCACTGGAAGCTCAGTTAGTGATTCTAGAGACTGCCAGCGACTCCAAACAACTCCGAATGGGTTAATGACTGAAATTGGCTTCTATTGATAGTCACTACGCTGTATCTCGATCCACTTGTTCAAAAGTCATGCCTGAATGTAGCTGGCTCATTCCGTCCCATAAAGACTTCCCAAATCCATTACAAAGTACTTTAACATGATAAAGTAAAATGACTTATTTTGGAGCAAACTTATGTTATAAAAAGCCACACACACAAATAACAAGTGTGTTTTCTGGACTTCCACCTAGAAATGTCTAATGTTATTCTAAAAAAGAACCTTTGTCATAACATTTATTGTTTTTAAACTTACAACTCCATAAATAGTACACATGCAAATATTTTGACCTTCCCAAAAGGTCCAGTGTCCTATGTTTTCTGAAACACACGTACATATATGTACCATATACATTTTCAGAAAAGGATTCTCGGACATACGTTATTGTTCTAAAAAGATAGTGAGACTGAGTAGGTAAACTTTAGCTGAGCACAGAATGAAACCCTTAACAAAACTAGTAATCTCTTTATAGCCTTTGATTGTATTAGTGGCTTACAATGTTGGGTTGTTCATAGTTATATGTAAAATTAGGTGGGTGACTCAGTCTACAACAGTTTGCCCAGGTCTAATTGAGAAAATAAGTTCAGTTAGAACCTGCAGGGTGACAAACAAAAACAACATTATTCAGAGGACTTGAGTTTGGTGGTGTTAGCTTACGTTAAATATCAGGAGCTTGTGCAAAAGATGGGTGCAAAAGATTGAAATTTGTAACCAGAGGCCTTGTCTAGAAGCTCCTGCACTTCCAGATTTAATTGTGAAGGTCTCCTGTCTGAGTTATGACACATGGTAACCACCCTAGTTTGTCTATTTAGTATTGATGGAATTACACTGGGTGACATGGTGTTAGTTACTAGTGCAGCAAGACAGATCAGTGACCTGACGATGGCTGAACAAGGTTGGGATGCTGCCCTTACCTGGAGAGTTTACAACCTGTCAGTTTACATCAGAGAGCCTTTGTAGATGTGAGAAGCTAATTTTGCTTTTTTTTATTTTTTCTTCTAATCACTTAGATGGGTAAGAATGATCCTGAGGTCAATATGTACAATCAACACATCAGTACTAGAATGAGCCAGCTAAATCTGAGCTGAAGAAAAGATGTTTCAAGCAAGTCCGAAATAACAGCTTTTGGGCCAGTGACACCCCAGCCATCCAAACTAAATGAGCATTGCCTTTACACTGAAAGAAAACACCTACACAATTTTAGTAAAATGTAGGTGCAGTTTAAATTAAATTTGTCCAGAAAAGTTATGAATCACCATGTGAAAGTTGTCATGGTATTAACAAAAAGAGGCCCTTTAAGTGTTCCCTTTAAGGATGTATGTTTGTTGAAGTGCAATTTATAGCTTTTTACAGTGTTTGTAAATGTTACAAAATACCACCCCCCCACCTTAATACTACTCCACACTATATTAAAATAAATTTTCGCAGTATCATTTTCCCTTTCGAGGAAGAAAATACAAATCAATTTAAATTACTGATTACAGAACTCCAAAATATATATATATATATATGATTTTCATGGCAAACATTTGGAATCTAACCGCAACTCTTTACAAGCCAACACGCACAGCAAAGCTACACTCACTTGGATTTCATTGCAATGATGAGGGAAAAAAAGACAAAGCTACTGATCTCGAAACGTGCAAACAGCACAGGCATCCAAAATAAAACCGCTCACGTATATAAAAAAATAAAATACATTTTCAAATTTGTCAAAAATAAAGAGATTAGTCTTTATTAAAAAAAAAAAAAAAAAGCATATTATAAACCTTCCAATATGCATTACTTACAGTGAGGGAAAAAAGTATTTGATCCCCTGCTGATTTTGTACGTTTGCCCACTGACAAAGAAATGATCAGTCTATAATTTTAATGGTAGGTGTATTTTAACTGAGAGACAGAATAACAACAAAAAAATCCAGAAAAACGCATTTCAAAAAAGTTATAAATTGATTTGCATGTTAATGAGGGAAATAAGTATTTGACCCCTTCGACTTAGTACTTGGTGCCAAAACCCTTGTTGGCAATCACAGAGGTCAGACGTTTCTTGTAGTTGGCCACCAGGTTTGCACACATCTCAGGAGGGATTTTGTCCCACTCCTCTTTGCAGATCCTCTCCAAGTCATTAAGGTTTCGAGGCTGACGTTTGGCAACTCGAACCTTCAGCTCCCTCCACAGATTTTCAATGGGATTAAGGTCTGGAGACTGGCTAGGCCACTCCAGGACCTTAATGTGCTTCTTCTTGAGCCACTCCTTTGTTGCCTTGGCTGTGTGGTTTGGGTTATTTTCATGCTGGAATACCCATCCACGACCCATTTTCAATGCCCTGGCTGAGGGAAGGAGGTTCTCACCCAAGATTTGACGGTACATGGCCCCGTCCATCGTCCCTTTGATGCGGTGCAGTTGTCCTGTCCCCTTAGCAGAAAAACACCCCCAAAGCATAATGTTTCCACCTCCATGTTTGACGGTGGGGATGGCGTTCTTGGGGTCATTCCTCCTCCTCCAAACACGGCGAGTTGAGTTGATGCCAAAGAGCTTGATTTTGGTCTCATCTGACCACAACACTTTCACCCAGTTCTCCTCTGAATCATTCAGATGTTCATTGGCAAACACCTGTACATGTGCTTTCTTGAGCAGGGGGACCTTACGGGTGCTGCAGGATTTCAGTCCTTCAGGGTGTAGTGTTACCAGTTGTTTTCTTGGTGACTATGGTCCCAGCTGCCTTGAGATCATTAACAAGATCCTCCCGTGTAGTTCTGGGCTGATTCCTCACTGTTCTCATGATCATTGAAACTCCATGAGGTGAGATCTTGCATGGTGCCCCAGACCGAGGGAGACTGACACTTATTTTGTGTTTCTTCCATTTGCGATTAATCGCACCAACTGTTGTCACCTTCTCACCAAGCTGCTTGGCGATGGTCTTGTAGCCCATTCCAGCCTTGTGTAGGTCTACAATCTTGTCCCTGACATCCTTGGACAGCTCTTTGGTCTTGGCCATGGTGGAGAGTTTGGAATCTGATTGATTGATTGCTTCTGTGGACAGGTGTCTTTTATACAGGTAACGAGCTGAGATTAGGAGCACTCCCTTTAAGAGAGTGCTCCTAATCCTAGCATGTTACCTGTATAAAAGACACCTGGGAGCCAGAAACCTTGCTGATTGATAGGGGATCAAATACTTATTTCCCTCATTAACATGCAAATCAATGTATAACTTTTTTGAAATGCATTTTTCTGGATTATTTTGTTGTTATTCTCTCTCATTGTTAAAATACACCTACCATTAAAATTATAGACTGATCATTTATTTTTTCCCTCACTGTATGCTATTTTTAGAATAAATATTGTTTATTAAATGACATTTTATGATATGAAGCTTTCAAATACACAAATTAAATAAGTTGTTAAAAACTAAAAACAATAACCTGTAGGTATAAATGGGTATGAAACTGAAGAAAACTAAAAGTTACACAATGATTCAAGAAAGCTCAAATCTCAAATAGCTGTGAAATTGACCATTTATGTGCCTATAAACCTATCAAGATTAATTTCCAGTGCCTCTGTGAACAAACTGTCACAATAACAACTTTATTTAAATGAATCTATTAGTACAGCAGTACAAAACCCTACTATCACACATGTTCTACACTGTCAGTACACTGTTGTATTGATAATGTAAAACCGTTGTCTCAAATTGAATCGCTGAGTGTAATTCCCATGTAGCCAAACTTGAGCATTATATGCATTATAGACCACATCGTGTCAGATAATGGGAAAAGGTACCTTGAATTACAAGCAACAAGATCAAGCCACAGTGGTACAGTAGATTTCTCAGTAGTAGGTTAGCTAGAGGGCAAGTTCTACCAAACCCTAAAAACAATAAATGCATTTTATACATTAACATTAAATTTACATCTGTAGATAATCAAACAAGCCATCAGCAGGCATTTTCAGGATATCAGATTATAAGTAGATATTCAAAGTTGTCTACATTATATTATAAACTGCCTTTTCAGCTGTTACTTGTTGTTATTTGCAGTAACATTTTCCTTTACATTACACTCTAACCTCTCGCCAAAGTTCTTTGCAAGTATTTGTATTATTACTACTATCACATTAGGCGTTTCATTCAATTTAACATTTTTACACCTTGATTTTGAAACGTTTTAATATCTCTATGTCTTTTCATCAAACACACTTCAATAATAATCATCATCATTATTCAATCCAATGCAACCCTAAATCAACAGTACCTTGAAGGCAGTCTGGCAACCAAATGAAAAAAGTTTACATACAAACCGTTGCATTTTACTTCCATGTGTTATTAAACCTGGGGGTCACATATATCAAAAACGCCACTTATTTCAATTAATACTGAGATTTATTCTATTGGTTTGTTGATTGACCCATAGACGACTATTGTGAGATAAGGATCAAAGACGTTCTGGGACTTATTAATACATGTCTTAAAAGCATAATTGTTTTTGTTTTGTTAATTGTATTTAAATCACAGATATTGGTACAATATTTTTTAGATGTTTTTCTTTAGTACCCTTTCCAATCCATCTGACTGCAAGTCTCTGATTTTAAAAGATGTTTTGAAAGCAAATATTTTTTTGCATAACTAATCTTCGGTATACTACACAAAAATCCCTTATGTGAATACAACACACACTAAGCAGACTGATAATTTGTAAAGTAAATGCTGATATATATATATATATACACTCACCTAAAGGATTATTAGGAACACCATACTAATACTGTGTTTGACCCCCTTTCGCCTTCAGAACTGCCTTAATTCTACGTGGCATTGATTCAACAAGGTGCTGAAAGCATTCTTTAGAAATGTTGGCCCATATTGATAGGATAGCATCTTGCAGTTGATGGAGATTTGTGGGATGCACATCCAGGGCACGAAGCTCCCGTTCCACCACATCCCAAAGATGCTCTATTGGGTTGAGATGTTGAGATCTGGTGACTGTGGGGGCCAGTTTAGTACAGTGACCTCATTGTCATGTTCAAGAAACCAATTTGAAATGATTCGACCTTTGTGACATGGTGCATTATCCTGCTGGAAGTAGCCATCAGAGGATGGGTACATGGTGGTCATAAAGGGATGGACATGGTCAGAAACAATGCTCAGGTAGGCCGTGGCATTTAAACGATGCCCAATTGGCACTAAGGGGCCTAAAGTGTGCCAAGAAAACATCCCCCACACCATTACACCACCACCACCAGCCTGCACAGTGGTAACAAGGCATGATGGATCCATGTTCTCATTCTGTTTACGCCAAATTCTGACTCTACCATCTGAATGTCTCAACAGAAATCGAGACTCATCAGACCAAGCAACATTTTTCCAGTCTTCAACTGTCCAATTTTGGTGAGCTTGTGCAAATTGTAGCCTCTTTTTCCTATCTGTAGTGGAGATGAGTGGTACCCGGTGGGGTCTTCTGCTGTTGTAGCCCATCCGCCTCAAGGTTGTACGTGTTGTGGCTTCACAAATGCTTTGCTGCATACCTCGGTTGTAACGAGTGGTTATTTCAGTCAAAGTTGCTCTTCTATCAGCTTGAATCAGTCGGCCCATTCTCCTCTGACCTCTAGCATCAACAAGGCATTTTCGCCCACAGGACTGCCGCATACTGGATGTTTTTCCCCTTTTCACACCATTCTTTGTAAACCCTAGAAATGGTTGTGCGTGAAAATCCCAGTAACTGAGCAGATTGTGAAATACTCAGACCGGCCCGTCTGGCACCAACAACCATGCCACGCTCAAAATTGCTTAAATCACCTTTCTTTCCCATTCAGACATTCAGTTTGGAGTTCAGGAGATTGTCTTGACCAGGACCACACCCCTAAATGCATTGAAGCAACTGCCATGTGATTGGTTGGTTAGATAATTGCATTAATGAGAAATTGAACAGGTGTTCCTAATAATCCTTTAGGTGAGTGTATATATATAATTTAAAGAAAGGTACAACCACAGAGCAATTGCTAGCATTCATTGAAGTAACACACATCTCTTTAAATACCCAACACTTAAGATTGGAGAGAAGATTACGCTGTATTAACCAGTTAGTTCCACTATGCACTTAAATGAAAGGCAAGAGCTGCTGCTACCTCAGAGGACCAGAATAAAGCAGCTTTAAGTGTAGAGAATAATACTTTAATGATCTCTACAGTCTTTAAGAGAGTGTTTATTTGTGCTTTCTCTTTTTGCCTAAATACTATTATATAAATTTGTCCTGCATGTTGCTTCTGCTTATAACTATACATCTGCTCTGTGGCATCAGTTGCATGAAACAACTTCAGGGTAGACTTTCTACCTAATTGTTCTTTAAGTTGAAGGGTGCTGCTATGATTATTACTGAAGTTATTCAATCAGGGTTTGATGGAAGCAGGCATTTTGGTAGATTCAGTAATTTATGCATGATTTTGAATATAAACCAATATCTTTTCACCCTCATGGACCAGAGCTCCCTTGATTGACTAATTCTCTAGGACCAAAACAAGAGGCCACTGGTATATGGGAAGCTTATAAATGATGCAGAGCTAAAACACTCCTTGGGAGAAAAATCCAATCTTCTAAGGTATTATAAAAAACAACAACCTAAAAAACAGGTTTGTATGGCAATAATAGAAAAAAGGAAGTTTAATCTTATAACTGGATATGCAACAATGAGCAAATGAAGTAGCAGCAAATATGAGAATAAACTATACTTTTACTTCTCTATCCAGGTGTTTCCTTAATCTCCAAATTCATTTTTTCTTCCTATCAATTCTTGCATTAGAAAATGTTTGTAAGGGACATGCTTTAACTGTACATATTAACGGACACTAGAAACAAGAACGTATATGCCCACAACAGTGTCTCTGTCTTTTTCTTCGAATTTCACCAGATTTGGAACAATAAAAACATAGTACAGTGCAACCATGGATCTGGAGAGATGTGGTTTTGATTCCAACCAAGGACCAGATTTGAATATGAAGAACATTGGTGACAGTTAACAAGGTTTCTGGCTGAAAATGCCCCCCGAAAAATGAATAATAAGGACTCTCGGAGACCAGGGATGGAGACCAACAATCTATCACAAGTCACCAATTCATCACCTGATCTTTTCTTTGCATCTTTTTATGCTGTGCTGATAAAATAGATTATTTACATGTAAAAGAACACAAAAATAACACCAATGATCTTTGCCTTAACAACTATTTGCCACAACTTCCTTCAGAAACATTATATATATATATATATATATATATATATATATATATATATACATATACATATACATACATACATTTCTTTTTTAGCAACTTTAGTGCAAAACATTTACCAATATACTAATGTCAGAAGGAGCCCACTTCCATAGAAAATAAAGCGCCTAACTGGAGTCACACCAGGCTTCAAGACCCCTTTCTTCTAACTCACTCATTCAAGCAACCATTCCTTACTGAGAACCCTGCATTGACCTTCACAAGAGACATAAATAAATAAATAAATAAATACAATAACTAGGAATACATTAAGCATGAGACTTTTCACCTGGGGATAAAAAGAAAGATAACCTTGATTTTGTCAGCCTATTTATGAAGATGGTAGGCTAGTTTAACCTTGTTGTGGTACAATGTAACTTTACCCATAACGGTCCTTCTACAAACGCAATGTCTTCCGAGTTCCCATTTCAGGTGCAATTAACTGGAAGCAAATGATTAAAAACCTGCATATCACAAACAGAGTACAATTTATATTGTAAAGTTAGAATGGAGATACCCCCCTCTTATTTTGTAAATTTTTGCACAACTCCAGTGTAACATGGGACTACAGCAACAGACATTTAAAAAAAAAAACATGTGTGTTCAATGAGAAGCGGTAGTAATGTGTGATTTCACTTTGTCTGCTACAAAACATTGGCGTGATTGCTTATAGTTCCTTCAAATCACAGTAACAGCCTACAGTAGAAAAACTAGGAACATATTTAAGGATGTCTGATCCATCTGTCAAGCAGAGATGTCAAATAACCCACAAAAACATAGTAATAAAACAAACAAAAAAATAATATAACTTACTCTATCACACATACGACCTGAACAGCTTTTGCAGATACACACACATTGTGAACTACCACACTAGACCCAGGAATTAAGAGGTCTATGGTTCATCAAACAGCTGTAGATCCAGTCGTACTACAATTTCTCCTGTAGGGACTTCATGGAGCAGTAGCCTCTTGGTGATTGGTCCCTTTGAACCCTGATCTTTCTTTATGTCAGCCACTCGGATTTCAGTCCTTCCCAGGAAGTCTAGACATGATGAGGAAACAAAGCCACAATATTTAGAATATGTATTTATTGAGTGGATGGTTTCATGGTCATGATTTTGCTCCCCTTATCATGTGGTGTATATGTAGATCTTGTAATATTGTACTGTTGTGTATAGGTAAAACATCCAAGTCATCTTGAATAAAGGCCTTGTCCAAATGACTAATTTGTTTAAACACTAATCCAGCAACAGCAGACTGGTTTAAACACTGGAGTCTGAACAGGCCTTAGCAACACAAGAATCCAAGTCCCCAACTACAAAAGACAATGATAAATGTGGTCAATTATTTTACCTGAGTAAGACCAGCAGTTTGAATTCAGACAATTCTATTTTGCAGTTTTTAAAATGAATTTTCATTGACCGGGTTTTTGCAACCATTTTGAGTAAGAAAATAAACTTGACAGTGTGTTAAAACAACTCTAATAAAGATACCCACTGCTCTTACCTACTAGAAAACTCTTTCCCAGCCTTTGCCTCTTAAGAAACTAGGCTCTGAGGCTTTGGCGTTCGGGTTCGGGGTACTCACCGTCAGGGGAGAACTGATCCCGCTCAAACACGGTAATGCACAGCACGTCCTGCTCCAGGTCCTTGATGAAGAACTGGCAGTTGGAATTCCACTTGGGGTTCAAAGTGTCCTGCATGGTCTTGGTAATATGGCACTGGGAGCCCATGGTCACCTCACAGTATGGGTTGCTCTTCCCTGCACACATAAGGAGACTGTCAGAGAGTTCTCTTTTCTATTTCTATTTACTTGCACACAGGCACTGTACAGTAGACGCCAATTATTTTCTGTTGCTTCTTCCACTTGGGTAGACTTAACTAACAAACACACACACACATCTAAAAATCTACATAGGTTCCCAAATTATAGAGAGGAGTGCAGTGGTGCAATGAATTGTATTCCTTGTTATTTTTCTTGGGCAATATGGACAATTTACAGTCTAGGAGCCTGGAGAGAAGAATTAAATGAATCGTGTAATAAGATCAATTAAGTGGCAGAGATGGATCCAGCATCTCCAGTGAAAAATTGTAGTTGGCCCTCTTGAGATAATCATCCCCTGACTTAGGTCGTCTCGTCGGCTGAGTAGGCGCATGTTGTTTTCTTTACTGTTGCTAAATGTCTCACATCCACGAATCTCAAAATCTGTGCAGCATCTGACTAATGTCATGTGTGTGTGCACGATCTACCTGCGCTCTAAAGTTTAGCACTTCACAAAATGAGCTGCTGATTTTATTTGTTTTTAATACATTTTAAGTAAACAGTTTAAATACAAAAAGATTTACATTAAAGAATGGGAGAGTGGGTTTATTTATGTGAATGTAGTGGAGAGTGGGAACACCACATATATTGATTTACTTTGGATTTGTCATAAAAAAATATATTGGGCTGCTTTGTTGGCTAGAATTTAATTGATTGTGGCCTGCTAGTGCATTTTTATTTCTGGCAACACTGCTCAGAACTTCATTCTGCTGTCAGCGTTGTATAGAAATAATCTCCCTGCTCTCTATTTTTATGGTTAATTTAATTGTTTACTGTTTTCACGATTGCTTTGAATAGAAACGCTTCTGCTTAAGTTTACCCTCCCCCTTTTAACATTGCGTTTATGGGAAAAGCTGTCTCGACATTGCCGGTCTCGGAACCAGTTACAACATTTTGGGGGGGATGACTGTAGTGGCGGAGAGATGTCCTGGAACAAAGTCCTGAGAACATTACGGCCCCAAAGAAACTGAGATTGACACCCCTGATGTAGAAGCAGATATGTGGCCGATGACAATATCCTCTTAGGATGATTCCAAAACTTCGTGTCGAAGGCTGACATTTATGCTGTAGCTACAGCGAAATGGTTGGGAAGAAGTGGACAATTCGGGTTGGTTTGTTAAATATGCAAGTTATTCTATAGATGTGATGAGGGATCCAAGTTTTTGGTGGGGAATAACTGGCAGGAAGCAAAAGATTGCCTGCTGTGTCTTGGCTAGGAAGCAACATTTTTCTTCAATTAAACTGGAAGGCACTCACTGGAGCTGTGGTTATTGCCCGAGTTCTGGAAAAGTAGCTCTGAGGTAAAGTCAATTGGATGGGATATTAAAAACACATGTTGTGTTATTCAAAAAAACACCATCCCACGAACTCAAGACACATGCACATTTTATTCCTGCCCCACTTCCGATAAATGGCACCCTGAACAAAGAAACACAAGGTGGCAAAACAGCACAAACAGAAAATAAAGAAAATAACTATTTGAAATACAAATTGTGCACAAAACAATGTAGAAAAACCCCATCAACTCCAACCTACCAATTCAACTTTTGGATCCTTGTCTTTGCCAGACTGATCAAGCTGTCTAGGCCAGACCAGATCAACCTTAATAGCTCCTTCAAATACTATATGATCTGGACTCTGGGATAGTTAGCAAACTTGTCAAATTTGCCGATGATACTAAAATAGGTGGCTCAGAAGATACAATCTCGGCAACACAGGTTATTCAAAGGGACTTAGATAACATTCAGTTGTGGGACACCTGGCAAATGAAATTCAATGTGGACAAGTGCAAGGTAATACACGCAGGTAACAAAAATGTCCACTATAATTACACTATGGGAGGAATAGAACTAGATGAAGTAACACATGAGAAAGACCTAGGAATCTACGTGGACTCCTCACTTTCTCCATTCAAACAGTGTGGGGAAGCAATAAAAAAAGGCAAAACACAATGCTAGGGTATATTGTCAAAAGTGTAGAATTTAAAATAAGGGAAACTGTACAATGCACTAGTTAGAGCTCATCTGGATACTGTGTACAGTTCTGGGCTCCACACTTCAAGAAAGATATCGCTGCTCTAGAGGCAGTTCAGAGGAGAGCAACCAGACTTATTCCAGGTCTGAAGGGAATGTCCTACTGAGAGACTGAGGAACTGAACCTTTTCATCATGGAACAGAGGTGACTACGTGGGGACTTGATGCAAGTCTTCAAAATCATGAAGGGCATTGACCACATCAAACCAGAGGAGCTTTTCCAGATCAGCAGGGACACACGCACCCAGGGACACAAATGGAAATTGGGCTTCAAGGCATTCAAGATGGACACAGGAGACGTTTCTTTACATAGTAGTCACAATCTGGAACAAACTCCCCAGCAATGTGGTAGATGCTGAAAATTTGGGAACATTTAAAAATAGACTGGATAGGATCCTTGGATCACTTAGTTATTAATGGACACCAAACGAGCACGATGGGTCGAATGGCCTCCTCTCGTTTGTAAACTTTCTTATGTTCTTACGTTCTATATGCATTGTACTTCTAATAGGCTCCGCCCAGTGTAGATTTATTTTATTTTAACAGTTTCAATTAAATGCTATAGGATTTTGTCCGAGTAATGAACAGAGGAACATTTAATGCCAGGAATAAGTGATTAGTGATTAGATTAGTGAGGTCTTACCATGTGACCTGCAGGGCTTTAGTTCAATTCCTTCCACTATATTCACCATTAGCCGGCCAATGCCTGTAGCCCTCTGCGAACGAACTGAAAAAACATCAAAATTAAATACAACACTATGGCATCAGACCATCCATGCATTTATTGAATGGGCCTTAATATCTGATATAGTTATTAAATGTCTTAGTAATATTATCTATCCATATCTATCTATCCATTCTTGAGTATTGTATACATCTTCTTTGTCTTTTGTGACCATGTAGGAAACAACAGCATAAGATTACTCCAAAATGTACATTGTGGAGCTGCAGTCTTGTTTGAGGCTATTTATTGATGTCACAAATGGCTGAAGGAGAAGTACAGCAACTAAATGTCAATTTTCATTTGTAAAAAATAAATACATTTGCATGTCAAAATGAAGGTGCAGCTTTGCATTAGTGGGACTCACACTGTGACTCAAGAATTATAAGCCCTGTGAGAAGAAACGAGGGGAAATGCAAGTAATTATTTATTTCTTACCCAAATATGCCTTTTCTCTCTTCTTTTTCTCAGTTTCAATGTACAGTTCAGAGGCAGCTTTGATCTTCTGCACCCAGGCAGTCCTGTAAAACCACAAGGAACATGCAATATCTTAAACACACATTCCATACTGCTGATTCCTCTTTCAAAGAGGACTGAATTTGGTAACTTGACACATAGAAGAAGCATTTTACAATTGTACTGATATGCAAGTGCTTTTGGTTGAGATGAGGGTTTTAGGGCACAGACATTTTTACTTGACAGAAAGTACAGCAATACTGTTCCTTCCTGAGACCAAAGGAAACAAAACAGGACCAGGAGAACATTTTAATTACATTTCATGGAAAGGAAAAACATGCCATCCTTAATCCTAATTAGTTAATACAGTGAGGGGAAAAAAGTATTTGATCCCCTGCTGATTTTGTGTGTTTGCCCACTGACAAAGAAATGATCAGTCTATAATTTTAATGGTAGGTGTATTTTAACAGTGAGAGACAGAATAACAACAAAAAAATCCAGAAAAACGCATTTCAAAAAAGTTATACATTGATTTGCATGTTAATGAGGGAAATAAGTATTTGACCCCTTCGACTTAGTACTTGGTGCCAAAACCCTTGTTGGCAATCGCAGAGGTCAGACGTTTCTTGCATATTTCTTCACCAGGTTTGCACACATCCCAGGAGGGATTTTGTCCCACTCCTCTTTGCAGATCCTCTCCAAGTCATTAAGGTTTCGAGGCTGACGTTTGGCAACTCGAACCTTCAGCTCCCTCCACAGATTTTCTATGGGATTAAGGTCTGGAGACTGGCTAGGCCACTCCAGGACCATAATGTGCTTCTTCTTGAGCCACTCCTTTGTTGCCTTGGCTGTGTGTTTTGGGTCATTGTCATGCTGGAATACCCATCCACGACCCATTTTCAATGCCCTGGCTGAGGGAAGGAGGTTCTCACCCAAGATTTGACGGTACATGGCCCCGTCCATCGTCCCTTTGATGCGGTGCAGTTGTCCTGTCCCCTTAGCAGAAAAACACCCCCAAAGCATAATGTTTCCACCTCCATGTTTGACGGTGGGGATGGTGTTCTTGGGGTCATTCCTCCTCCTAAAAACACGACGAGTTGAGTTGATGCCAAAGAGCTCGATTTTGGTCTCATCTGACCACAACACTTTCACCCAGTTCTCCTCTGAATCATTCAGATGTTCATTGGCAACTTCAGACGGGCCTGTACATGTGCTTTCTTGAGCAGGGGGACCTTGCAGGCGCTGCAGGATTTCAGTCCTTCACGGCGTAGTATGTTACCAATTGTTTTCTTGGTGACTGTGGTCCCAGCTGCCTTGAGATCATTAACAAGATCCTCCCATGTAGTTCTGGGCTGATTCCTCACTGTTCTCATGATCATTGAAACTCCACGAGGTGAGATCTTGCATGGAGCCCCAGACCGAGGGAGACTGACAGTTATTTTGTGTTTCTTCCATTTGCGAATAATCGCACCAACTGTTGTCACCTTCTCATCAAGCTGCTTGGTGATGGTCTTGTAGCCCATTCCAGCCTTGTGTAGGTCTACAATCTTGTCCCTGACATTGATTGATTGCTTCTGTGGACAGGTGTCTTTTATACAGGTAACGAGCTGAGATTAGGAGCACTCCCTTTAAGAGAGTGCTCCTAATCTCAGCTCGTTACCTGTATAAAAGACACCTGGGAGCCAGAAATCTTGCTGATTGATAGGGGATCAAATACTTATTTCACTCATTAACATGCAAATCAGTGTATAACTTTTTTGAAATGCGTTTTTTAGGATTTTTTTTTGTTATTCTGTCTCTCACTGTTAAAATACACCTACCATTAAAATTATAGACTGATCATTTCTTTGTCAGTGGGCAAACGTACAAAATCAGCAGGGAATCAAATACTTTTTTCCCCCTCACTGTAGATCACTGTGTCACTTAACTGGACAAAGTGAACCTACTGCCCAGCTCCAATGCTGGCGACAATTTAAAGAGACTGGTGGTTTGTGGACTTGGAAATGGATTGGAGCAAAGCTGTGTTGATGAGGAACCACAAACAAAGAAACAGCCTACTGCAGTATTGTAAGTGGTGCATTTTAGTGCTGGACTTGGGTATAATACCCTCTATGAATGTTTACTGTGGTCAATTTACCAAAGGCTATTTGCACTTTGAATGTGGCTGTACCATAGTTTTACAGGGTGCTTTCCTATTGTTTCAACATTACCTTGACTGTGCTTTACTGCTACAATGAATACTATCATGACTGCCATTATCTACAATAGTAAACATGTCTTAGAAATACCAGTAAACTTTTATTAGTTAAGAATTGGTGCCCATTATTGTAATGTATTTATCCCACAGGAATAACATTTGAAGGCCTCATGCACTTCCACAGAGTTCTGATGTTGACCACATGAAGAAGCCTCAACCCCAAACTTAGTCTGTAACTTTCTCCCTAACCCTGACCCTCACCTTGTTATTCATTTGATTAACAGCAGAACTAAGATGAAGTGCATATGGCATTCATGGGTTATTCCTGTATCATTCTTGCATCAATTAATTAAGGAATCGGTGCCCAAAAATACAATCAAAATATTTATTGTATGTCATGGCCCTGTAAAGCACATTGAAAGCATGTCGAACCCCTAGGATGCTACTGTCAAGCTATGGCCAAACCACAGATAACCCATGGTAAAAGTGTACAAATCTTAGGGCAACTTGACCAGGGTAAGCCTGCATTAGGGAACAGCATGCTCCTACCTTTCATTGATGCTCTCCGCTCGCAGGGTGTAGACTCTGTCGATGTGGGAGATGTGAAATATCGGCTCATCTCCTGAGGGATCTGTGGGTAGCTTAACCAGCACTTCATTCAGGAATATGGGCTGCGGGGACGGACACAAAGAGTCTTTACTCAGGGGCTGTAGATGAGACACCTCCCTGTCCATTTACTTATATATTTGTATCCCAGACTAAGTCTTTGTCTTAGTATAATTATAAGTCATACTAACGACAGACACTCAGTTAACACAGTTGCATAAAACAGTCTTTCCTTAGACTGGTCATACTTTGTCAATCCAAACCATATTCTGAGAATTTTAAGACACCTGAAGAAAAAACAATATGGCGGACACTTCTCTAAAGCAGCAACGATCCCAGCTCACAGAAACTGAAAATCTGTGCTAATTATTAGAATATATACTAGAAAAATATGCTTTTGAAATTTTCTGAAATTTGCACTAAAGCATTCAAACACAAGGCGTGGGATAAAATAACAAAAAAGTTAACAGCGTCAACCTGCTTTGTATGTGGTCTGTAAAGAAAGTGCAGAATCCATGGAAGAATATGCTAAAATAAACATTTAAGACTAACAAAGCTCTAACTAACAAATGCAACTCCTCCAGAGCCATAGTCACTTATGGTTTTTATTCCAACTGGAGCACTTCATTATTTTTCATGAATTCCTTCATTATCAATACCCGCTTCATTCAGCTTGGGGTCATTGTGAGCTGGAGCCTAACCCTAATGGACACAGGCTGGGATGGAACAGAAACCCAACCACAATGTGCCCCAAGAAGTGACTCTGACACCCCAGAACTGAGTCATCTGGAAATGCCACTGCATGGGTGTTGATATTCTGATTTGATCAACCAATCAAAGTATACTGATCAATCATTCAATCAGAGCCCCCTGTAATAAAATACTCTTAACCTTGGAACTCATTCTGAACAAGGCAGCTCAGCAGACCCGCATCAAAATTTAGAAAGATTTAAAGAAAGATTATACTGTGCAGGAAAAAACATGTTGTCTATTTTATATTTAAACTTTGCAAACTGATTTTAGAAGCTTCTCTCATATGTGTACAGCTGAATTCAAATGTGACCCAAATGGCTATGATTCTAATGTCAGATGACGTTAAAGATCTGTGAATGGTTTTGTCCAGTATCCTGCTGACAAAGCATTTAATAAAGAGATTTAGAATAAGGGAAACAAGTCTGCAAGGAACAAGAAAGCTTCAGTTTTGTATAGCAGCTAATGGCTCTTCCAGTCAACTTCCTTTGCTATAATCTATCAATCAGGTACTATTCTGTTAACACTGCAGATTTGTGGTGGTAGTCACCCACAGTGGCTGCTGTACTAGGCAGAGAGGTGGTAGACACTGTACTCACAGTCTTGTACATCTTGTACTGCAGGTTGGACTTGGGGCTGAACACCTTGTCGGTGCCGGAGGAGCCCAAAGGTTTGATGATCTGCGTAAGTAGCAGGAAATCGTTGAAGAGGAAGCCATACAGCTCCTTGTTGCTCTTGGCCTTGTAGAGCTTTCCGCTGTGAAGGAACTTGCGTGGCCCCAGACAGTTGGTCACAGAGTTGAATACTAATTGCTGTAGGAAGAAAATAAAAGAAAACGGGAAGAGAATTTTTAACAAAGAAAAAGTTTGTAAGCATCCACACTTTAAATCATGGCATCTGAGTACCGCTTTAGATTTCGGTTACACAAGTGATATTTTATTTTACACATACAAAACAAAGAATTAACACCAAGTTGTACACTGTTCACTGTTGTTCAATGGTTTAAGTTCATGATTTAAGGCCAGTTACCATTAGGTAATTGAGACTCTAATAACACTCTGTTAGTATAATCCAGACTATGAAGAAAGTGTAGCTGGTGTAATACTAAGCAAAAGTGTTATTGACCTTTGAATCAAATACCAAAGATTGTGACTCAGTGACCACACTACCCCCCCACTTGGCCTTTTCAACAATATGAACCCAACCATGCTTCACTGATAATTATACAGGAGTGGTTTAGGATATGCTTCTGCCTCAGTATCCATAAGCCCGGGGACACAAATGCAGTACTTAAATGTGCTAGTTTATACACATTAGTCTCTGTGTACGTTGGATCACATCCAAATCTGAGTGCACAGCAACAAGTCTCTGCAAACATCCTCTCTCTGTACTCGAGACATCCCCATACAGCTGAGTTACCTTGAAGTCAGCAGATTCTACTTTAAGCCCCAATCACTTTCTTAAAATACAATAAATCAACCCAGGGTACAATTGATATGTATTATAACTATTTATTTATATTATTACACATATTATTATTATTATTATTAGTAGTAGTACTTAAAAAAACAGAATAAGCATTCCTCTGCTGTTCATGGATTATTGCAGTAGTTATGTATAAATCTTGTCAAGAACTGCAAGGCCGTGTGTATCAAGGACGGTCCACCACTCAAAGGACATCGAGCCAACAGCAGGCCAGTGGCAAAAATGTCTCATTGATGAAAGATGTCAAATGAGGCTGACACAAATTATGCAGAGCAACAGACGAGCTATAGTAAGTCAACTGACAGTCCAGTACAACACTGGTGCCGAAAGACCCATAAAAGAATTACAAACTCGTTGTACATTGCTGATGACCTAACAGAGTTACACATTCTTTCAGCAAAACACAAGAAAGTGCAGTTACAGTGGGAATGAAAACACTGGACACTGGAGGATTGAAAAAACATTGCTTGGTATGATAAATCCCGCTACACATCTGCTAATGAATGTTTTCAGCAGGATAATGCTGTCCCGCAAGGCTAGGATTGTCCAGAAATGGTTACACAAACATGACAGTGAATTCAGCTTACTGCGGTAGCCTGCCCAGTCACCAGATCTCAAGCCAATTGAGCATCTGTGGGATGAGATGGGACTAACTATTCAGAGTAGAGATCCACTACTAGCCAACTGTGCGAAGCACTGCAGTCAACATAGCATTGCTGTGGAACACTTTCGACACCTTGCTAAGTTTTACTTGTTGTGCTATATGTTTACTACTCACACATATTGTATTTCAATCCTTCCCTTGTTCTTATTGCATTGTGCTGTATGCTACATATTTATTTATTTATATATATTATATATATATATATATATATATATATATATATATACACACACACACACACACACACACACATGCACACAATCAATGTGTTAACACAAATGTACATAAAGTTAGTCCAGTCCAGCATTATTTAAGAAGAAATATCTGCCAATGGGATAAGTTATCTGAAGACTTTTTGTTTTGCACAATACTCAGCACCTTAAACAGCTCTTTTTCACTGAAAAATCATCTCACTTTAATAATATTCTCTCATCAACCTCTCAAAAATACATTTCTGCTGGCAGGGACTGGTACAGAAAAGAAATATTAAAACTACACAATTCTTTAAAATAAGATTTAAGTTTTGTATATGTTATTCTAATATCAGGACATATTTTCTCTTAAATATAAAAAATCCTTCACAATATTCATAATTTGCTTAAAATTAGAACCATGATCTTGATAAGACTTTCTCTCACTACACTAAAGAACATTTTACTTTCCTATAGTAGTTTTTGGAGATCTTTATTGTGAGTCACCTTGGATAAATGCATCAGGAAAATAAATACATCATAATAAACATCAACAGCCTAGGTTTACTTTCAGTGTTTAAATCTTTGAGCCAATAGTACTATTTGGGAAACTAACCTCTTGAGATTTTTGAGGAATAAAAAGTACATCTACATTAAATAGCTTTTGCTGTATAAGCACACAATTATTATTCATAAATCACATAGTAAGACCACTATGCCAGTTATGTAGCCCTCATTTTACTAGATACCATTATAACCACACAGAAATTACTGTAAATCTTCACTTGTCCACTGCTACTAACAAGCATTTAAAATAAATGTAAATGTACAAAAACGATGCAACCCATTGTAAACAAAAGAAACCATTACTGTATATCTGAGCAGAGGCCAAAACAACAGCCAAATTCCTGGGAAAAAACAAGTAAAACAAGTAAAAGAAAAATATACAACACAACAAAAACAAAAGCACCATCTAGTGGCAACATTTCTAGTTGTGCTTTTCCTATCAGATTTAAAAGGCTTTAAGACACACATCCGGAATGAATGCGAGTATTCTGCAAAACTGGAATTGCAATATATAACCTCTAGCCTATCCCCCTAATCCTCAGCAAACTGGCCATTTTCTGAAGTTCCTCACCTGCTGTAGGTCCCAGAGGGATTACTGGGTAGTATTGCATTTCCATTTTGAAAAGCACAGACAGAAAACAACTCTAGGAAATATAACCTTTTTCCATCTATGTATTAATTTATGTTCATAAAATGAAACATTATTAGCTTGGGCTAAAGGTGTACAGAGAAAAGTTTATTCGGACAAGTTAAATTACCAGTAAGACATTAACACCTTTTCCATGTGGTAAAAAAGTCAAGTGATATTTGCTTAACAATGATACAAATAGTCAGTCCTGTGTTTATTTAGTTATGTGTTAAGACCGATTTATACTTCTGCATAGGTACGCGTAAGCAGGGGTTTCTGGGTAAGAACTCCGAAATCTCAACAGCGCGTCTCTGCGTCCTGCGCGTCAAGGCAGCGCTGATTGGCTGAGCTTGAAGAGATTCTGAGGGCCGCGGTCGATCGCTCAGTGCTGGGGCGACCTGTGTGTGATGTGTGTCTATAAGCGTTGCAGCAAGTCAGAGAAACGATGTGGTGACATACAAAAGTATTTAAATTGCATCTCCTCATCCACGAAAGCATTTGTCCACATTAATGAGTATTCTGTCCCTCGAACTGCACATTTCGTTAATATAATTCACATTTCGTGAACATAATTCATATTTTATCCCAAGAAATGCCCCCGTATTTCGTTGTTGGCAATTTTGGATGAAAGTAAAATGTACTTCAGATGAGCGCTATATATATCAAGTGCAAATCTAATACAATAAATCATGATAATAATTAATATATGATGTGTAGCAAATAGTGTGTATAACCAATCAAAATGATTATAAATCTTACACAATTACTAATTTGATTACAAAGCCCATATTGTCGGCTATATTTATTATATTATTCAGTGGGCTATATCCTATCAAATGAACTGCGGGTCTGGCGGTTGGAGAAGAACGTATTTATAGCTCATTAATTTTGAGGAGTTTAACAGCAGAAACGCCATATATTTATCTAATTCAAATATATAGTAACATAATAACTGATATGCAGGAGAAATTCACATACGCAGAGACGTGTGTATGTATGTTCTAGTGTTAAGTGTCTAGCCAACTATAGCAAGACAATAGATATCGGAACATACAGGATGCAATTTGTATGTGTGTGTGCGTGCGTGTAGTTTCTGTAATAATAATAAAATACCATGTCATTAGCAGTATGTGTTACATCCATACAATCGTAGGTGCACCATAGAAATCGGGTTTGGTTTTCTGTAGATTGCAATGTGTTACTGTGACACTGCCCCCTATGGACGCGTCACTCTTACGTGCGAGTATGTTGGCAGACAGCTGGGCGACCGTCTGCGTACGACACCCGCGCATGTACGCAGAGACGCAGACGCAGAAGCGTGAATCAGCCTTTAGTCTTAGTCTCAGGCAAAGGGAAGGTAAGGGTTATATCATGCGTCTACAGGTGAATCTGATATTCAGATGTGAATGCACTACTTTAGCACCAAGAAAAACAGATACAAGACCAAATTCCTACTAAATTATATAACAGCAGTATGTTTGTCAACCAGAGTAAGACTGAGTTCACCAAATGTCCTCGAGCTCAGTTTGGGACTAAACAATTAAATGCAGCAACCATGCAAATCAACTGAGGGGCCTCTAATTGGCATATCTGGTAAAATGCCTCCAGGCAGAATGCAGGATGTCTCCTCAGCCTCACACAACAATTGTCCAAGAGTGCTGGGACATGGAGTGTAGAAGTCCACTGGGGCCACCTTGGATCATCGCAACTCAACGTCTCCTGCTGGCTTCCTGTGTGCTGTGTTCTGATTAGGCAGATTACTAGTTCAATTAAGTAAGTTCAGTTCAGATCTTGGTTGGAGCAAAAACTAACAAAACTGTACTCAGGTCTTGGTTTAGGAACCGCTGCTCTGCTTGATATAATATCTGGGCTGTGGGCATTTTGAGCTTGCAGTATACAAAGAAACAGATGGCTTGGATGGGCACTTGTATCATTCCTCCTGAAGAAGCACAGCATGGCAGTGTAGTTCAGTGCCAATTACCCAAGGAGGGTGAAAGATGAGGAAAAAGAACTGAAGATTCCAAATCAATGGACTTACCCAGAATCACAGACTGAGACCAGTATGCAATTTTTCATCTGCTTAAGTAAAACAACTTAGAGATATTAATAAATAAATAAACAGCTGTTACTGAGTTTCTAAACCAAACAAGGCATGGCTTTAAATAGATGCTCCTTGACTTACTCTTGGTGCCTATTCAGTAGTGTTAATTGTAGCAGAGAAGTCACTCTAAATCTCAAACAACGTTTAATTATGCACTGCACCATTGCTTCAATTAATAAAAGGTTCAGGAAAGATCTCGACAGATGCAAATTTACAAGCCAGGAAGGTCAGTACCAGAACCAATGCCCCAGCCAATGGACCAACCAGCTGGACTATAAGGCAGCATTTCACAATTGCACAGCTGGTATCACATCAGTGATTCTCAATCAATCAATTCATCACAAAGATTTCTAAATGAGGGTCATAGTTGTGTGTTGACCTACACTGAAAACTTTTTGGAAACTGGATTGTTGGATCATTTGTGAAGGCTAATTTGTGTTTGTTGGCCATATTTCAAGCTAGTTCTTGCTAATATTATTTAAAAGGCTGCATATAGCTTGGGGGAAATTATGCAAGAAGCACTCGGTGCAGGTGTCTACAGACCAAGGGACTTTTACGGCAAAGTATTCCAATAGTTTTCTGGGTCAGTGCATGACACAACTCAAACCACACCCCCAGAGAGTTGAGTGTCAAACTGTACTGTTACAAGAAAGCGTCACTTCTACACAATGCAAAAGTAAATACGGGCACCAAAAAGACTTAGACAACTTCACAAGACAAACATTATTTTCTCTAAATTGTTTGAATTTCACTCATATCATGTCTATAGCCTTAAAGGACTGAAACATTTTTATAGCTTACATCTTTATATATAAAAAATATAGGTAATGAGTTATAATGAAAACAGTTCAAACTACTTGGTCAATGAAAATAAAGTGTATCTGGTAAACTTTCTATTAGTTTTTTCTTCAAAGTATGATTGAAGTCTGAAATGTAACAGTATGCAATTTTCAGGTGTAAAATGCATTTTGAAATTGTGAACGGGACTATGGAACGTTATTCACTTATCCGAATTATGCATTAAAACAATATGAATTTAACTGAAGCAGGTTTCCATTAAAAACAATGCATTTTAAAACTGGATCAGCTGTTTACTATGCATGGATGTCCAGAGAAAAGGTTGCAAGTTTTTCTGGGGAACTCTGAGAAAAAAATAAATATAGAAATGATTAGGCCAATATTAATAACTTGTGATATAAATACATTGCATACACCTGTAAACATACCTAATGTCATGCATAACTTGTTTGTTTTAGCAGATTTGTTTAATTACTGGCATGCATTTCATTTAAGCCTTTTCAGCCACATGTGTGAACACACTTAGACCTCCTAAAACCTCAAATGTGAACAGGTTCAGAAAAAAAGGAGGACAAAATTTGAGGTGGCTCAGAGCCGACCTAGTAAGTGTGAACGGGGTCATAGAGAGAGAGCATTCTAGAGTCTTTATGTTGCAGCAAGGTAATGAGAATGATATGTATTAAAGATGCACTTGTGCCTTGATTGATTGAAACAGGAAGTGGTCAGCCTCCCAGCCCTGTCTAAACCCTAGTCCTCTTTGCCCCCTCCAGCCCTGTTCCTGACACTTACCTCAGAGAGACCCTCGCACTGCACATGGGCCTGTATCCACTCCAGCCGGTCAGAGTTTTCCTTCTCCCTGACTCCTTCGTTCACCTGGGAACAGAGCTCCTCTGCCTTCTCCAGGGCCTGCTTCAGGTGGCTGTGGTCGGGGTGGTTCTCCGGAGTGTTCTCCAAAATCTGACAGACAAACACAAGCCCGTTCACAATTACTCTGCACAGGAGTGTTCAAGCTCGGAAATAGGCTATAGGTCCAGAGAACTTACAGGGGTGCCTATAGACAGTTCAAGGAAACCGGTCAGAGTAAAAAAAAAAAAAAAGCCACTGACAGATGGAAGGATTTCCTTTATTTGTTTTAAATTAAGTATGAATTTGAATGTAATGTGCACCTTAAGCAACTTTTCGCTGGTTGCTTGGTTTCATATTTGGCGAATGATCATCACACAGAGGAGGCCTTCTCTAGAACAGGAAGAGACCTACAAGGCTCCACCTTCTCCTGGTTTCATAGGACACCCTAACTCACTGAAGAAATTGCAAAACAGGTTTGTTTTTATTGATTAAATAAGCAAGCTACTGATGCTTGAGAGCTGAAGATGACTTGGGTGTTTGTTCTGAATGGCCTCTAAATGATTGCATTTGTCCAACCGCCCGCTTGAATGATGGGCATTAAATGTCTTATTAAATCAATGTTTTATGAAACCTCTTTTGAAAATGGTGATAATGGTGTCCTGGGAATTTGACTCCCTTCCCTTACTCTTGTCCAATAAACAGGGTGAAACTGCACCCACTCACATTTTTGATGATGAGTGGATACCGTGTGACTCTCTGCATGGGCTTCAGGAGAAAACTTGACAACGGCATCCCCTTGCAGCGCGGGTCCATTGCTAACCTCTGAAAGCGAAAGAGGAAAAGACCAGCGGCTAGATCCTTAGCAAGTCAGAAAATAATGAGTAGCACCCCTACAACAAAAGCACATTCTTATCACAGAATTTCTTACTCAGTTTTTTGTATAGTGTTCAGGTCAAACATGGCATCACCTTTGAACTAGGGCCACTTTCCTAACTTAACTTTTGTAATGGTTGGTTGGGATGACTCAAAGAAGTTAAACAAGCAAATAAACATCACCTTAAATGATGCTCTAGGTATGATCGATGGTTACCAAATTATTTGCAATTCTGTCTATGGTTTTCATAGGCTTTAAGATCTGAAGCTTCACCTTTGGTTTAGATTGAAGTCAGTCAAGATGCTTTATTATTACAGGCAATTGCAGGGAGAGAAATCAAAAGCCAGACAGTTTCCCCTGGCAGTTCAAGATCTCTCTGCATGCAGGCAGGACCAAGCAGTTTATATAGAGTAACTAACAAAGGCATAATTCAAAAGACATTCCATATCACTGCGAGAACTGAAATATAGAGCTGTAAGCCAAAGGACACTTTTTCTGGCACTTTGCAATAAGCAGATACATTTCCCGAACCTGTCTCACTTACTTCTCCATCCCTCCCCTCCCATCTGTACATTGGTTTCTTAACCAGAAACAACTGAGGTCAATTCACTTTGATTCAACACTAGTGTATCCAGTAGTAAAGGTTCAAAAACAATGTGATTTCGTTCCATGAACCAGCACTGAACATCTTTATGCGACTTACCTCTGATTTTATGGTACAGCTAATACAAAACGTTTGGAAAAAAACAAAACCAATAAAGTCATTAAAAAAAAAAAACTAAATTGAAATCTTTCAAATTAGGCATTGTAAGTAATGCTTTCCAAAACACATACAAAACTGTGCGTTTGCTGAATTGCAGTTATGTAAACAATATAATTTGATTGTAATCACAATTACACTGATTCACTGATGTTGTTGAAAACTTGATGGTTGGACATTGGCAAAATGGTCTCCATATAGGCTATGGCAAATGGTGCTTCTTAGGGATTTTAACTTATTTAATATTTAATGTCAGTATGCACCAACACTGAAATTAAGCAGGCAGATGCTTTCTATACCCAGACAACTGCAGCCATGATGTAGTGAGTCTCCTGGCAGTGAGTCTTACCTTGACGAAGTCCTTGAACTCAGGCACTTCATCTGTCTTCTGCTGGATGAGGGTGGCTCCGTTTAGCTGGCAGCTGCAGAAGCGGATGTAGGGCTGCATGTGGGGAAGCTGGGCAGTCAGGATGTCCCCGATCATCTTGACTGGCATCCGCTCCCCTGACATCTTCTTGCGTACGCGCAGAGCCCTGAAGTGGCCGACACAGACACAATCCAGTGAGGCAGGCTGGCCACCGCACTCATTGACCGGTAGGGACTACTTCATATACACGAGCGCTCCAACCAGGTGTAGCTACTCAAGCACTTACTTTACTGTATAACTTGACAAATTGGAAATAATTCTTCTTGATATTCACCCCTTAGTTATAAAGAGGCATTTCCTAAGCTGTTTTCTGGAGTGCTACAGCAAAATGACAGACTGGGCAGGTTTTATCCATGGGCATCTAAGGCTCAAGAACTGTGGTGCCACCCCGTGGTCCTTATGCTGGATCACATTACACTTGTAGACCATTCTGATCTGTTTAATGTTATGCTCTGTTATGTATGGCTGCATTTCTTATATGACATGTATGGTCTCAATATTGGATCAAGGAATCTAGCTAAATGACTACTCCTTTCATGAGAAGATATTTGCCTTCTTCACCACATTTGTACTACATCACCCTCAACTTTCGTTCCAATCAAGCTGATTCATCAATTAATTGAAATAATACTTTTGTGAAGAGATAGAGTGCTATTTCCACTCCTCTCCACTCTCCTTCCTCCAGAGCCGCTCCTTCTCATCCCTGGCCCCTAAATGGTGGAACGACCTGCCCACTGAAGTGAAAACAGCAGAGTGCTTGACCTCATTCCGGCGCTTAGTCAAGACGCATCTCTTCCGACAGTACTTGTAATATTAGTCCACTATCCCTGCTATAGATAGCACTTCACAGTTTTTATTATGCTTCTTGATTGTTTTCCTCCTTGCTCCCTTTCCCGTAGCCCTTGACTGTGACCCTACATCTTGACAGCACTTAGGTTTCACTGTCCAGGATGTAGGACCTCACTTACTGTACTTGCCTGTGTAAATTGTAAATTGGAATTTGTAAAATGTATTATTTTGAATTGCTGTTTTAGCTAAATTGAATTTGTAATGATTGATGCCTTGTACTTCACTGTATTTTTGCACTTTGTTTGCACTTATGTTGTAAGTCGCCCTGGATAAGGGCGTCTGCCAAGAAATAAATAATAATAATAAAAAAAAAAAAATCCACTTATTGCCTTCAAAGTGCATGTCAAATCAGCATTTTTGACAAACTCAGACTGATCTGCTTACAATGGGAATTGTTACAATTGTGACAGGTGACTAGGCAATCTTAGAGCTTCCACACTCTTCCTTTGAAAGTCTTCAATCCCAGTGGTAAAAGGTAATTCCCAAACGGCTCTTCCAGACCATGGTCAAATATGGCTCCTTAAGTCATATCTATTTAGAGAACACCTGAAGACCGTATCTGATCTTCTCTTATATCTTAACTGTATTCACTGTAATGTGTAGATACATTTAAGTGATTGCTTGACCTGTATAATATTGTGTAGATGTAGAACGTTGCATGTTAGTGAGAGTCTAACCATGTAAATCTTGGATAGAGTCATGTACACAATAGAAGGAGAATTAGGAGACAAGAAGGAGCAGGAAGAGAAGAAGGAAAAGAAGATGGCGAAGGGGAAGAATGGTTGGAAACACCTGCATTTTAATTGAAAAGATATTTAGTAAAGGGTAGAGAGGGACCTACTTCAGCAGCTTGATGTTGCACATGATAAGTTCCTTCCAGTTGACAAAAATCATTGCCACCTCCTTCTCAGTCAGCAACTCCGACTCCAGCAACGGCTTCTGAAAGATCTAGATCGCAAGAGGAGCACAGGCATATTCTTGGTGGGCTGGCTCTTTGAGATCCTACCTGCTCGTGCGGTTTTAAAACAGTTCAGTACCAAACATGTATTTTTTTTTTTCCCATTTGTGGGGTGCAGAGATTACTCAAAATTAAAGGTAATCAACCTATACATGCTTCCCCATGAATGGTGTATTTCTAGCAGAAGAAATATTGGGGAATGAGGGAGCTCTCAATTAGAAATGGAAGTTGGGCAAAATAGCACTGGTTGGGAGGTGACCCTCTTGCAACAATTATCCCTCTTGCATCTTTTCACTGCTTAAGTACAGACAAAATACAACCTGCTTGCCACCACAAAATTGAAATTTGGGTTTAATCATGGTCTGCTACAACTTGAAACAAGCAGGCTTGTTTGGACTAAGCAGTGGTGTCCAAGCCTGGTCATGGAAACCAGCCAATTTATAGTTGACTTTTAGTTGAACATCAATGAAGCCAGCCACTTGTTCAGTTTGGCTGGTTATTTCTTTAATTGGCCTCTACTAAATATACCAACACATCTTCTAAAATTATTGCTACAAAATGTTTCCAAATCTTTATACATTGTTGGTCAAGTGGAGGACCAATAAACCCTGCCAGATTTAGGCTCTCCAGGACTAGGAGAGTGCTGGGGAAAAGCTGTACATCTCTCCTGCTCAGAGGCTCAGATATACCTCTGTGACCAGTTGCAGGTCATTCACGTAGTTCTCCTCCGTCACGATCAGCTCGTGGATGTAGCCCTGCCTCTTCCTCTCCGTGGGAGTCAACATGTCCAGAAGGTGGAGATCAGCACACCCTAGGGGGGAGAGCATTAGGCGTTATGTAAAAGTAAAAAAACATGGGATTTTTGGCTTGTTGGGGGAGGATGTTTAATCTTTATTTAATTGTCACGGACGCCCGCACACCAGCAAGCAAAATACAAAATGGGCAAAAACACCCTCACATTCCCTGCATTTTCACTGGATGATAACATTTGTTCATCTTCACTGCACAGGTCACCATTTATTATTTAATTCTTAGCATACACAGGGTCACAGTTTACACAAACATTATGAAAGTGAGGTAATACAATCAGTACAAAAATACAATTTTAAAGCATGGTTGCCACAAGCAATTATTTGTATTGAGCAACTAATTTAAACTGAACAAAAATATTTAGGGGGAATTATTTGTTTGATATATAGAGATTTTGTAGGAATATGGGCCGTTACTCCACAAGTGTCCAAATTAAATATAACGGGAATAAAATACACACAGATGAGAAGCACGTTCACAGAGGGCAGATTGTAACTCAGTTATAAGTTTAACATTAGAATCTGTGGTTGAATATCGATTACATCACTAAGAGCTTAACAATCTTTGTTTGTGACCTTGAAACTGTAAAATAAAATGTGACCCTCATGATCTGTGAAGACTTGTTTTTGAAAGTGTGTTGTTATATCCATTACCTTTAACCTGAATTACCCGAATGACTTTTATTAGGCCAATTACTAGTTCAAGTGAGTGAGTGAGATCTTTACTGGAACAAAAACTAGAAGGACATTGAGGAGCCCAGGACTAAAGTGAACAACTGGTCTACAGGGTTGGGCTGGAGTTAACCTTCCTCCCAATGGACAACCTAGGGTTAATTTACCATGCAAATAATATTTTTTTTAATTGGGCCCAACTATGTTTGAGTAAATAATATGTGATCATTATTCTTGCGTTTTTATTGACTTTCATTTGTTACTGCTACTTTGTGGTGTATGATTGCAGATTTTGCAATGGTCCCTCTGGTGCTCTAGTAATTACCTCCCTCCAGCTGGAGGCTGCTGCCCTGATCAGTCTGCTCTTTTCTTCACATTAAGCAGTTCTCCATTCAAAAGCGCACATCACAATGGTTTATGACCATTCCCATATTAGAAAAGTATGTGGAACTTCATCAGAAAGAGAAACCCAGAAATGGATTCTACGCATTACTGGCATCCACTGCCACTGTTGCTTGTTCAATAAAATCGTACAAGTTAGGTAAACACTGCACCTTGTCTTTATCCATGCTGATGGATCAGTAGAACATGGTTTTCCAACATGCAGGCCACAACACATCGGCATGCCTTCAAGTAGGAATGGCATGTAAGCCACAAATATGTTCCAGACAGAATTAAAAAAGGTGTGCGGCACAAAATATTTCAAGTTAAGAAAGATTTGTAGCTGCAGCATAAAGTGCTTTTTGGTATCTGTCGTCTTAAAGAATTAAATGATAATATTTTCTGAAGAAAAAAAAAATGTTATTGTATTATCCTTTTCTGCATATACTGTAGTACTTGATTATTTTGGGATTGCATGGCTACATAGTATTGTACTGTATTATTCTGTCTACTTTCCCCAGTATCACTAACTAAAACTTTGCTTGGTCAAAATCTTTAATCACAAAATATAAACATCCCAAACTTCAGTTAATAAAGATATGGAAATAAATTTGACTGATACAGATACTGCTTTGCAGTGAATAAAGGAGATACCTTATAGTATAAACCATTGCATTACATCAATAGGATATCCGCCACTAATGAAAAACGTCTTATTTCAGGTGCGCATAAAATAACAGTTCTTATATGTTAAGTAGGTGTGAATTAGGCTCGAAAAGACTGGGAAACACTAAATAACATTACAGAAGAAAGATTTCTGTAGCTACCAGATTTAGTTTAGCCACCTTTTTTGTGGATGGATATTACACTCAATTTGCCAGTCAATAAGTTCAAGCCCGTCTTAGAAGGGTTGAAAGGACCCCAATAGTCTACAATCCTTTCTTTATATTTACTGGCAGGGGCGTCATGCAGCCATTTTTTTTTGGGGGGGAGGGGGGACATTCAGAAAACAAAAGAATATTGTTACAAATGGTTGGTATGCTTTTAGCTATATCTATAGAGTATTCTAAGTTATTTAAAATGTAAGTGTACTTTAATACTTTAATGTACTGCTCTACATACATATTCAATAGTATTGCTCAGCTGTTTTGGTTGTATTCTAGCCACTGGTATGGTATTGCTGATTGCAGTTACTGTTAAACCATCTTCGCTTTATCCCAAACAAATCACATACATTGTTTTTTTTTGTTTTTTTTTTTAAGAGGAAAGGGTCTAAAACAAACAATAATAACGTTTAGTCACATCTACATGTATTTCTGCATGTCCACACAGTAGCAGATCACATTGCACACCAAATGTATAATACCTGATGCAATGTAACAAAAAACAAAATAAGTGTACAGTGAGTTTAGTTTTTTGGGGAATAAATGCATGCAAATATAAAACACTAAGATAATCAGTGTAAGTTATCAAATTCTGAACCTTGTTTTTGAACAAATATTCAATACAAATATATACTGTTCCGAAGTCCAATACTGAATGTCTGAAAATAGTAGTTATTTTATTTCTCCTACACAGTTGTTTATTAATGATTGTGTTTCAACCTACATATTGCATTGACGATAATTACACCAGACAGGTGCTAATGGTTTAATCATACACCTGACTATATGCCTACAAAATCCCTGACTTTGTGCAAGTGTACCTAGAAGAATTGATGCTGTTTTGAAGGCAAAGGGTGTTCATAGCAAATATGGATTTGATGTAGATTTTTCTTCTTTTCACCCACTTTGCATTTTGTTAATTGATAAGTATAATCTAACTTTACAGCATTTTTTCACACCTGCCTAAAACTTTTGCACAGTACTGTATGCAACAAATACTTAATGTACACTTGCATTTATTTTGCTAAAACCCATTGTAGTCTGTGTACAAACTGAACCTGTAGTTACTAGTATTAATAGATGTAACTTTTTTGGTTTTTCACCTCTGCTAACTTGAATTTGAAATGGAATTGAAATGCAGGAAAGCAACCGAACGATAATAAAGTACCAAAAGTAAAATGATTGACAGCAATTTATGCTGTACCCCACAGTTAAATAAAAAACATTTAATAGCTTTACTAGTTTTAAAAAGGTTTTAAGCAGATTGCATACTGATTAAAAACTGAACTTTAAACACATAAATATGAAATTTCAGGTAAAAGAAAACGTTATACTTAAATTTTATCAAAACACCGAATAAAAAAGATAAAATAAAAAGCCTAAACAAAAGGAGTTTTGAAGAACCTGTTGTAATAATTAAACTCTTGTTCAGTGTGTGATGCACCGTACCTGGCTGCCTTGCACATGCACCACACAAATACCGGCAGCACCTGGTACACACTCCATAATAGAATGATTAAGGGGTTGTTGCTTAATTGCATACTGTAGTTGAAGTGTCGAGGGATCACCTAAGAGACTGCAATGTTTCTACATAAATACAAAAATATGAACAATAATTTGCCCCAATGGCATGACAACACTGTTTATTGGAATCTGGTTACTATTTGTTTTGAGCACTCCTAGTCTGTGTATAATGTCCTTGGCATTAAATCAGTAATAATCATTATATACTGTACAGGTTCATTTAAATAGTTTCTTCATCTGACACATACTTGGTGTGTAGCAGTTAGACAAACCCAGATGGTATTTAGTTTTCTCTCCAGGATACAGGAATGACAATATCCAGCTCTCTCGATCCCCAGCTAATATTGAGTAAATTTGGGGGGGAGGTAAAAGAATAAAGAAATGTTTGCATCAGGAATTCTGTTATATTGGGCATGTCTTCTTAAGGTTGTATAATAGTTATAGTAGGGTCCAAGATCCCAACTGGTATATTTTAATTGAAAATAGGCAGCACTTCTACAGTTTGGCAAATATTTAAGGGTGCTGAAGGGGACTGCCTGGGATCCTTCAAGAAACCGCTTGTTGAGAATTTATATCAATAATCCACTGGCAACCTTGCATGCACACAAATCCTAGTTTTTGCTTTCTCCTGCATCACTTTGGCCCACTACCCTAAACTGGGTTTTAAACTGTGAATAAAAACACACACATGTAGAACTACTATTACCATGGAGCATTTAATAGTTATTTATACATGTATTATTTGTTTCTATAAAGACTGCGTTACAGTTTGTTAAAGCTATGAATTTTTGTTTATATATATATATTTTTACATTCATTTTGATGAAATACTTCAGTAACCAAGTGCAACGGAATAGGATTTTTTTTCTTTTTTTTCAACCTGTAATTGCTCTTATGCAGAAGGATGGAGAAGAGACTCGGCGATTAGATGTCCTGTCTTTTATGCGTTTGTTGTAAGTGTACCAAAGCTGGTCAAAGTACAAAATACCCAAGATGAACTGCTGCCCCAGACAGTGATGGCAAAGTCCTAGGAGACTTGATACAGTCAGCCCATTCCTTTAACAAGCAGCAACTTCCAATGCTGTCACAATATGGATCCCATGAAAAAGACATGACAAACTCCTGATTTCTAGGTTAAAACCATTATTAAAAAAAAAAAAAAACTACAATACTGTTACAAGAAATGAGGAATAAAGAAAAGAACAAGAAAGGTATGGTACCAATATACTATCATTTTAAATAAATGTCATGCTTTTACAAAGAATAAAATATTTTGTTAAAGGCAATAAACAAACTTTAACATGTGGCTGTGTAATACAGGTTTAACTTGGTAGAAAGCTCCACTCCACTCAATTTACCAATATAAATACCACAGTCGAATGTTGTTTCCTTTGTAAACACTGGAATTAACAGGAGGGTAGAATTATTTTTCAGTACATTCTCTCTCGTCAAGAAACTGGATTTTTTTTGTTCGTTAAAAAGCTTTTTCCACAGTAAAGAAAAAAAACTAAAAAACAAAACAGGTTACAAAACCAAGCTTAACACATATAAACTGATGTGGAAGTTTCTTTTCTTTGTCAGATGGGGTCACAAAATGAGAAGCAACTACAATTTTGTTTTCTTGCGACAAAGAAAAAAAACAATTAAAACACTTAATTTGATTTTAAGATCATTAAAACAAACAGAAACAAAAAAACCCTATCCATTATATTTTGCTTCATATATAAAAAATAAAAATTGGCCACTAGTTATTAGTGACTAGCAGTACTTTGGAGAGGGGGTGATACTGATGTTTACAGCAAACCAAAGTTTTTGTTTCTTTAAATATAATTATATATATATATGTGTGTGTGTGTGTGTGTGTGTGTGTGTATGTATGTATATGTGTATGTGTGTAGGGACCAGATGAATGGGAGTAAAGCAGTTATATTCACTAATACAAAAACAAAATCTAAAATCAACCCTCCACCGTGTTCTGGAAGTGCCACACAGCTGGGCCTAAAACAAACATACAAACCAACAACAAATGGTTCATTCCCCCAGTTTAGTGAAGTGATGGATAAGAATAACTCCCCCAACCTTAATAATGCAGTAAGATTCATTTAAAAAATAATGTGGTAGAACATATTTGGTTTAAATCACCATTATTTCCCCTCATTCCAATATAAAAAACAAAACAAAAAAAACATACAGACAGACAAAGAACACGTTTGGTATCACAAAAAATAAACACTGGGACAAGGGTGCAGGTAAGCAGAGAAGTTCAGATGTTTGCATTGATAGAGATGCTTTTGTTTTACTTTGGAGAGGTTCTTGTGCAATGGTACAAGACATACTCGGTCTCCAAGTGCATCACCCCCCACCACAATTGTGTAAAGTCTGAACTTCGTTGCTCACCACTTGTGACAGATTGGTGGTAACACAAACATGTTTTCTAGGTGGAACATCTTGGGTGATGTGCATTATGAACAGTTTAAACCACATGCAGCATTCCTTGATAGTGGGTCTTTCTGTGGGGCCATAAGGACAGGGAGAAGGGGTTAGTTGGGCACAGCAGGGGGTAGATCCAATGGAAGCAATTTGGCCTTTTGTCTTTCTTTTTTGATAAATGTGTAAAGAGAAAAGAGAATCTGGTTGGTTTAAACAGCAAACAATAAAATAAAGATGCTGGTTTTATATTAGTTCACAGAAAGCCACAAAAGGACCCACTATCCTGGCTCTCAGATTTTTTTTTTTTCCTTTTTTAAAATATTTTTAAAAATTTCATTTATTGGTATAATTTGTGTATATATATATTTTTTTAAATCAAATTTATTTGAAATAGAACTTGTTTTTCGCTTTACGTGCATCTAACTTTTAAAAATGAGGTAATAACTGCTGTGCAGTGTGTTCTTCTAGTCAGAAGGCAGTTGGTGATCATGCAGGAGCCACATGATCAGGGCTGCATCTCCCATCATCCCTCAGGTCAGTGAATAGGGGATAGTGGGTCTCTTTGAGGACTTTCAAGCCTGAGTGGGGAATGGGCAACATATGATTCCTAGAAAAAGGAGGAAAACACAACACATAAGCAAAAAACAAAAAAAAATAAAAATAAAAAAATAAAATAAAAACTGTGCAAAAATACAAGCTAGGAGGAACAAAATGAATCGTGCACGTCCAAAACAGCATGGCGCAAACGGATGATAAAAGGTATTACATGCTACAACAGGGAGAGGGGGAACTAACGGCAAAGGTGGATGGTTGTGTAGCAGGGTAGGCTGGACACACAAACACACAAACGCACACAGGCACACAACACACACACACACAAAAAAAGACTACTTCTAAGCTGCATTCTGAAAGGTCTTCAAAGAGACTTCTTTAATGCAGCAAGCGCTGAGGTTGGGAGTTCTACTCAATCGGCTGTAGGATTCATAGCAATGCTGCATGTTTATTTTGTGTGTGCATAGTATCAATGTAGTTCTGGTACAACAAAAAACAAACAAAAAAACAAAACAAAAAAATATATTTAAAAAACAGGTGAGGGGCACTTACATTGCTGGCTGGGGTCCGAGTCTGTTGTCAGCTTGACGTAGTTGGATGGAAACAGGCCCACGTTTCCGTTGAGCTCTCCTTTCCACCAATCAGGGTCCTCCTTGCTCAAGACGTTTATTATTTGCCCCTTCCCGAATGCAAGCTCGTCGTCATTCTGTGCTATATAGTCGTACATGCCTATCACCTGGCATACTGCAAAACAAATACAGATTTACAGGTCAGGTGTTGTACTTAATAAAGGCCAGACAACAGGCTAATAAAAGCCAGTTCACACAGCTTTCACCTACACGTTATCCAATATAAAACAAGCTGGGCAGAAAGTACTGGGACTGGGCTTTGTAATTCTCAAACAGGAGGCCAAGATGTTTAGTTTAAAATCTCATCTTTCCTGAGTTACATATCGCTTCCGTTTCCACCTTGATGATGTGCAAATACATAGATGTTCACTTATGTCTTCAATCTTGGTGCACAGCATGAAGATTTAGCGACATCTGGAACTTTAGCGATAGCATTCAATTGCAAAATGGAGAAGGAATGAGTATGAAGAGCAGGGCTGTGAGTTTAGTTTCACAGCCTTTACCACAGTGTGAGTAATAATACACTAACAGCACAATTTCAAAACTTATAATAACATGTTATTGTGAACAAAGTGTGAAAAAATAACACGCAGTAGGCACCGATGCATAAAAGTGATCTACACAGAGACCCAACAGTATTTCTCACGTTTAAATAAAACAGAAATTATGCAAATTTACCAGTAACGTTAGACGTGAAGGACATTAGAATGGTTTCTGTTTGCTAATCCTTGAATATATATTTATATGATAATAAGACTTTTCTAAATAGGCACTGTGGTATTCAGTCAACACAGAAGCATGGGATCTCCCTTCAGTCATTATTTTATTATGAAAATCAGGCAAGAAATGGAGATCATTGGAATTGCGGCTCAAGGCCAGGGATCAACGATTGCTCAAACATGATGCGTTTACTTGACAGGATCCGGTACACAGTTGCAAGTTTATTTAGCCATTAACTCATTAATACGGCTGAGTGAGGGTTTTGTAACCCATTGTGTGCAACAGCAATGCATTAAAACTAAAAGTATTACACACGCAGATTTAATCATAATTAAACAGAATTATAATTTCATATGTCCTGCACTGAAAAAAAAAAATATATATATATGTGGTAGTGTTTTAAACACACAAATTCATAGTTAACAGTTACTTAGATAGGGAAATATTTTGTGTAAATTGTTACGGTGGTCCTTTTAGCATTGCCACCTCACTGATAATTACAAGTTATTAAGGGTATGAGAGTAACAGGAGTGCTTCAGCCTTGCAGCAGACACATACCTGCACTGGGTAGTGTGGGTTTTGGGGGCTCCGTGGGTGTGGTTTTACTTGTACCTGGGCTCAACAATTTCACATAATTTGCGGGGAACCATCCGATTTGCCGTTTCTTTCCTCTGGCCTGGAAAACAAGAGGAAGCGTGTCAGTGAAAGGGACAATACACAGAGCTTCCAGGACAAATTCAGAACATGGTTTATTAGCAAAACCAATAGGGGAGTACAAACTTGTGTCAACTTATTGCAGTGCTCAAGGTTTAAATGCAACAACTCATTCTGAAATAAAACTCAGGAAATAAAAAAAACTACAAAAAAAATATATATATCAGTGAGATGCAATGGCACAGTATTTCTTGCTCTGAAGTTCATATGGAAGCTTTAAGCAACCTTTAAACACTTAAAATGTCCCCACAAACATGGTGAGTAGTAAGGCAGCTGTGATTTTTTACATGAGAACAAACAAATTAGCAAAAAATGTAAGCATCCTTAGGTTTAGAAAAATAAAAATAAAAATAAAGTGTTATTTATTTCACTTGAAATTGCTGTAGAGAGCTCTAAAGAAACCCAGTCCAGACTAGACCCAGAAATCTCTGTACTGTAGTGTCCCAGCTACTTTTCACAAACAGAGGTTTAACCACACTGCAGATCAACCAATCAGGAGCTGGTTTTCAGAAGAAAGCAAAAAATGAGGCGTTGTTGGGGAACTTAATGGGAACATATGCAACAACATTTGGTCTTTACAGTGTACAGTGTCTAGTTTATCCTTTCCCATCACATTGCCATCATTAACTGTATATCCGTTTGCTTGAGCTGCCATGTTTGTGTGTTAGGTTTTTGTCCATCTTCCATAATAGGGACAATAGTGTCCTATATATGAGAGAGAATTTGATACACAGTTTGTATTCCTAAGCTTCATTGAACTTGAACATTACAAATTTAGATTTTCTCTCTCAATAAGGCAAAAAGAGTAGGTGTACTTGAGACCCCCCACCCCCAATCAATTATCTCAAGAAAACCAAATCAGAAATGTAGTTTTCTAAGAACACATCTGTTTACATTACAATCCGATTCAACTTCTGACGTGTACTTCATATCCATCTAGATCTCAAAAAAATTAATTATATGTGCACATATGAGCTAATGCCAATAAATAAATAATAATAATAATGGGCAAAGCAGAAAGAGGTTTACAAAGAGTAGAGAAAGAAGTGCCAGAAAAGAGTGGTTATAAAAAAAAAAAAAAAATACCACAGAGGTGTCCCCCACTCAGATATTCACTTTGGCAATATTTGTGAAAATGGTTTCCATTATTTTTGTTACTGGACTATGCATTGTTTGTGTAATGTACTGCACCCTGTGCTTAGGATATAGATCAAATCGACAATTTGGCTGCAGTAAATGCATTAAGCCTCCATGACAAACTAGATAATTGTCAGTCAAGCTCCTTCCAAATCCAGTCGGAAGACAAAGGCAGTTCTGGATCATGACAGACAGCAGGGCAAACCACACCAATTTCCAGACTATAGTTGCAAATTATGGATGTTCAGTTATTTAGATGGAGTATTTCAGGTGGCAGCACTTAAATCTGGTCACATCAAGTCAGGAAAGCTATGTTTTGGAATATAGAAGTAACATTTAACTTAAAGTGTACAGGCAAATCTGACTTGACTTGACATCTACTCATTCAAGGAACTGAAGAAACACATTAAGGCTCAGTGCTTGCAAACAGCAGATATGGGGGAAGACATTCTGAACTGCTGCATCTGAGTATTAGTTTTAAGTGATCACACTGTCACTATATCAAATCCAGGAAAGCCCATATCCTCTAAAGAATCAAGAGACCACAGGATATATCTTGCCTTGATGTCCCAAAGCTTATTTAATATTTCAGATCAACTCAGTTTAAGACCTAGGCCTACATTACCATATTCCAAGCACATTAAGTAGGCATTACATTCTAAATCAAGAACTAGTCTTCAGACTGTCAATGGGTTGTAATAAATGGTCCTGGGAAGGACGTTGTAAATATGTTAACAATTAGATGAGAATTACATTTCTGATTATTTTTAAAGATCAATAAGACTTGCCACCAAAAACTACAGCAAAATACCACGTCTGTATAGTTTAGCCACTGTATCGTATAGTGGTGTTGCTAAAGGAAAGGGATTGCATTTCACACAGCAGCTCCTATTGCTATTCCACAGTTACTAGTGCTGTTATTGATTTGTTGTACTGTAACTGAACAAGTTACAACCTGTTATAAGCAAATTGCTAGCACCAGGTTCATAATGATCTGTAATGTGTGCAGCCTTGGAGCGGATCCAAACAGAAAATAGTGCCCGATTTCGGTCTTAATTTATCAATGTACAATTATCTTTGATTCTAAAAGGCAGCCACCCCCCTTGTTACAGTATAAAACAAAAAAGGAAATCTCAAAAATGTTTGTAGAAGTCATAGCTAATGATCGGCAGTATGCAGGCTATACTGCCTAGGCCTAACACACCACACAAGACTGTGAAAGGAGGAGATGTATTCAATACCATACGTGTCACAGGGGCTGCCCAGGACTCACCTGTAATTCCCCTTCCCACCAGCCTCCTGGGTTCTTCTTCCGGATGAGGATGAGCTGCCCCGGAGCCAGGGTGAGCTGCTCGGCCCCCGTGGCTGTGTACGGAGCAATGACCTGGGCGATTTCTGCCAAGACAGAGAGAAAC